>NC_082708.1:34285439-34588469 GCF_030144855.1 Hypanus sabinus | reverse complement strand
GATGTGCTAACCAAAGGGCCTGGTTCTGTACAACTCTAGGAACAGTGTCATCACTGTCCTGGTGAGGTAGCCCATTTGACAGGCAATGCATACATATTCCTCTGGAAGGGCAAACAAGAAGAGGAATCTTCAAGGGATGAGCACTATTCCCAAGAGAGTGCTTGTCTGAAGTTTCAGCAGCTCACCGCATGGAATATTTGAATATCCCATGATTATTTGGTTCACTCGTGCAGGGAAACATCATGTGATGGTCATTATTGCATACACTCCAATGTTGAAAGCTGTGGATGCAGCCAAGGAGTTGTAACCCAACCTTGAGAAAACACTGGTGTGCAACAAATGGTGATGGGCTGATCTTCCTGGATGCTATGAACGCCGGGATTGAAAGATGCAATCCTCCAGCTAGATAGGAATGGTGTGGGGGGTATGAACAGAATCCTAAGAAAATGTTGAGCATAATATTATCATAACTTACTATATATCACCAAAGAGCCAAACAAGATCTCAAGACAATAACCCCAATTCAGGCACTGGCACCTAATAAATTAAATCACTAGCCAAGAGATAGACTATAGGTGACAGCATTGGAACTGTGCTTGATACCAATGACTGTGGACCAATCTCTTGTGGGTGTGTTCAAAGACAGCATCAAGCTCTCACTGCTGCAGTCAGAAATTCTCACCTGCTTCAAAACGTCTACAATCATACAAGTGCTCAAGAAGAACAAGGTGAGCTTCCGTAACAACTATCACATGGGGTACATACATCTACTGTAATTGAGTGCTTTGAGAGGGTGGTCATAGCTAGAATAAATTCCTGCTTGAGCAAGACCCACTGCAATTTGCCTATTACCACAATGGGTCTACAGCAGATGCATTCTCACTGGCTCTTCACTTCGGTCTTGGATCACCAGGACAATTGTACGGTAATACCTATGTTAGACTGCTGTTTATTGACTACAACTCAGCATTTAACACAAGCATACTCTCAGTTCCAATCAAGAAGCTCCAAAACCTGGGCCTTTGTACCTCCCTGTGCAACTAATTTCCTCACCAGGAGACCACTGTCAGTGCAGATCAGAAATAACGTCTCCTCCTCACTGACATTCAACACTGGTGCACCTCAAAGATGCTTGCTTAGCCCACAGCTCTACGCTCTCTCTCTACACCCACAACTGTAAGGCCAGGCACAGCTTAAACGCTATCTACGTATAAATTTGCCAAAAACACAACTATTGTTGATAGGATTTCAGATGGTGATGAGGAGGTGCACCAGCAACCACCTTGCACTCAAAGTCAGTAAGCCAAAGAATTGATTGTGGACTTCAGGAAGGGTAAGTTGAGGGAACACATACCAATCCCCATCAAGGGATCAGAGGTGAAAAGGGTAAGCAGTTTCAAGTTCCCAGCTGTCAACATCTCTGAGGATCTATCCTGGGCCCAACATATTAATGAAATTACAATGACGGCACAACAGCAGCTATAGTTCATTAGGCGTTTAAGAAGAATTGGTATGTCACCAAAGACATTCACAAACTTCTACAGATGTACCATGAGAGCATCCTAACTGTTTGCATCACTGACTGGTATGGAGGGGGCACCGCACAGGATCGGAAATACTGTAGTTGCAGAAAGTTGTAAACTCATACAGCTTCATCATGAGTACTAGCACCCCAGCCCAAGCATTGAGGACACCTTCAAAAGGCAGTGCCTCAAAAAGACAAGGAACCATCATAAAGGACCCCCATCACCAAAGACATGCCTTCTTATTGTTACCATCATGAAGGAGGTACAGGAGCCTGAAGATACACAGTCAATGCTTCAGGAACAGCTTCTTCACGATGCCATCAGATTTCTGAATAGACAATGAACACATGAACACTACCTCCCTATTTCACCTCTCTTTTTGCACTACTAATTTATTTATATATACTTATGGTAATTTATAATTTTTATTATTATGTATTGCAATGTACTGCTACTCCAGAATAACAAAGTTCATGACATATGCCAGTGATGGTAAACCTGATTTTGATTCTCCTTCTGTTGAATTTGTTAAGTTATCATGTTCGGCTGGCCCCACGTGATATGAACCAGGGAGAGGGCAACCTCACTGCAACCCAGAAATGAGTGCACAGATACTACAACAATCTTGTTGTCAAATAGACTTCATCTGCCTCACCTGACTGAGGTGATGTACAAGAGAAATCTAAGGAGGCGGAGCAAAGTCAAGATGGTGCTAAATGGTGACTTCTTTGCTTGCAAGAGCCGAGAGATAATGTTGCAGCTATATAGACCCTGGTCAAGCCCCACTTGGAGTACTGTACTCAGTTCTGGTCATCTCACTATGGGAAGGATGTGGAAACCATAGAAAGGGTGCAGAGGAGATTTACAAGGATGTTGCCTGGATTGGGGAGCATACCTTATGAGATTAGGTTGAGTGAACTCGGCCTTTTCTCCTTGGAGCAACGGAGGATGAAGGGTGACCTGATAGAGGTGTATAAGATGATGAGAGGCATTGATCGTGTGGATAGTCAGAGGTTTTTTCCCCAGGGCTGAAATGGGTAACTCGAGAGTGCAGTTTTAAGGTGCTTGGAAGTAGGTACAGAGGAGATGTCAGGGGTGAGTGCGTGGAATGGGCTGCTGGCAATGGCAGTGGAGGTGGATAGGATAAGATATTTTAAGAGACTCCTGGATAGGTACGTGGAGCTTAGAGAAATAGAGGACTATGGGTAACCCTAGGTAATTTCTAAAGTAAGTACATGTTCAGCACAGCATTGTGGGCTGAAGGGCCTGTATTATGCTGTAGGTTTTCTATATTTCTATCTTTAGAAACAGCTCTATTTCTATCTTTGATATTTCTTTTTCCTTTTTAGATTCTTTTGAAGACCCTGACGTGCAGTTACTCTCTGACTTTGGTTCTTTGTGGGAATGAGACCCACTCTCAGGGCTTCATGACCGGCCATTTTTTGATATCCCAAGCACGCAGCCTGGAGGGTGAGCACATCTTCAGGGTTCCGGATTTTCGTGGCTCTGAGAAATGCTGAATATAGGCCGGTGCTCCTGACTGGAGCATCGCGGAAGAACACGGAACAGCAGGAGCAGCGGGTTAGGTGCCGGCGGTTGTGTGTCTGGAGAGGGGTGTCCTTCTGACGCCAACTCTCTGGGCGCAGAGCTCAGAAAAAGCAAAGCTACAGACTTTTAACCCTGTAAATCAGCAAGTTGTTTGTTATGTCTTCCCTCTCACTGTGAAATGGGACACCTCTTTTTCCCTTGTTAGGGAGAGACAGAGCCTGTGGTATGTTGAATTACCGGGTGAACGGGTAATTCTTGGGGTACTGCCAGTCTGTGTCTTTACTGATACTTGTTGCACGCTTGAGTGCTTGGTGAAGGGTGCTGACACTTTTTGCTGGTGGGGTGGGGGGGGGGGGGTTGGTCGTTGCCTTGCTGCTGCTTGTGCATGGGGGGGGGAGCTGGGGGTTTGAGTGTTTTAACTGTCTTTCTTTGGGGCACTTCTCTGTTTTCGTAGATGTTTGTGAAGAAAAAGAATTTCAGGATGTATATTGTATACATTACTCTGACATTAAATGCACCTACTGAAACCTATTGAATAAGTACACTCTAAAAGTTTGCAGAATTTCACCTTAGACTCAACGGCAGTTTTGCTGTGTTCTTTGATAAAGATATGTGCATTTTTTATTATATTGTGCTTTGGATTTCTTTTCATTCTTCATCTCTGTTATGATTTTCAGAGAAAATGGTACTTATGGGGCTTCAGAGACAAGTTGGGTATTTTTCAAGCAAAGACAATCCCTGTTGTAACATCACAATATAATAATTTCCCACTAATGGGGAAATAACCAAGTTATCAGATTTAATAATGTTGGATATATGATAAGTATCCTCCTCTTCATATAGTGCTCTGTATCTTTTATGTTTACCAGGTGAACAACTAGAAAACATTTCTGTGTAGTAAGTGTCTCTGTATCCTCCTACAGTCTGATTGAGTTATCTATAGTAATGTATTCAGTACATAAACAAACATATCCTCAGCACCATAAGTGTTCATATATTATGTTATCAAAGCTCTTCAGTTCTTCCTAGTCATCCAGTCAGTAAATTCATTAAAGAAGTGGAAGTATTATTGGAAGGCAGTTAATGTATTAAAGATGGGAAAATGTGCAATTACTGGTTTTAGTTAAAGTAACCCCTTTCTGAATTTTGTCAGGTATTTTCCTGGATTGTGTGAGATGATGAATTTTCTACAGGGGTTAAATACTTTTAAAGAGTAGTGGTACGGGAATTTATCTGATACACTGGTCATCTGTCAGACAAGGGATCATCTTTAACTGTACCTGATGCACTGTTCACCAGTCAGACAAGGGATTGTTGAACAGCAGGGAAATAGATGCACACGGGAAACTGCTTTTCATGGAGATATCATTTTTGGTTCTAAGTAGTATACTTAGCCACCCAACCTGAGACCAATAGTGTCACACTTTGTGGATCAACGTCAGATAGAGTATCAAATATAATATCTTTGAGCTTGCGTCACATGTTCTGATTGGATGGATAGATTGGGCTTAGGTTATGCTTTGATTTTATGCCCAATGGGACCTCTGCCAGGAAGTAGGTTGCCAACACTGCTTCTTTTTCACAATTATTTGGAAACTGCATAAAGAGGAACAAAATCACCTCTTGTAGTAATACTATAGCTAGCTGAGAACTGCTTTTTCTGAGCCAGAAATTAAAACTCCACATGCAAAACCTCACACTTTAAAAGTTATATGAGGAAATGACTAATGCAGAGTCCAGAACCCATAACTGAACATCAAAACAGTTAGCCCTGGTTTTGGTAATATCATGTCATGCAATTTAGCTTTTATTTTCTATGTACATTTAACATTAATATTATTGTGATCTTTGTTGGTGGCATCCATCGGTCTTGAGAGACCATGGATCTGCGCCTGGAGTTTCCAGGGCGCAGGCCTGGACAGGGTTGTATGGGAGATCGGCAATTGCCCAAGCTGCAGGCCTTCCCCTCTCCACACCACCGATGTTGTCCAAGGGAAGGGCACCAGGACCCAGGCAGCTTGGCACAGGTGACGTCGCAGAGCAATGTGTTGTTAAGTGCCTTGCTCAAGGACACAAACACGCTGCCTCAGCTGAGGCTCAAACTAGTGACCTTCAGGTTACTAGTCCACTAGGCCATGCGCCATCATACCACTGCATTATCTCAGTATTCCATACATTTCCTTTGATGGTATTAATGAATGTAAGATTCATGGTTTTATACATAGGTACAAGACCTGATTAGATGGATATTGAAAGTACAGAAAGGAACAAACTTTATGATTCTAATTGTTCTTGCCACATAAGGTATTTCCCTAATGTATTTTGGATATTTTCCAAAATGCTGTAGCTTTATTGAAATAGCTTCTTTCACACGTTTCCTGCTCTTGTGCTTATGATCAATGTTGAGAATAACAAAATAGTAACAACAACCATCAAATCTATTACTTCCATCTGAGAGAAAGGTAACACTAGACTAAATTCCTGAAAATCCCGAAGATCAGTCTGTGCCCTGGTTTGTGTCATCACTTTCAAGTTCATCCATGGGCTCAGCCTTCCCTAGCTCTGTAATCTCTCCTCCCCCACATCTCTCTCTCTCTCTTGCTCTCTCTCTTCCTCTCTCATCTGCCTTATGTAGTTTGATCTTTTGAATTAATATCTTCTTATGAGGTGCCATGTCAAATGTTGTTTGACAACATTTCTATGTAAATCCATGGAACATTTTGGTATATTAGCAATTTTTAAAAACGTCATTAGTAGTAAATTTGATTATTAGTACCAGCCGTTGCTTTTAACCAACAGCCATCTTGGCCCTAACACTAACTGCTATGTGACTATCCTCAGTAATACTCTGCACTTTGGGAAATTCTGTAAAAGCAGGAAGATAGCATTTAATAAGGGAAATCTGATAATGGAAAAATTATTAATTGCAAAAAAGAACACCACAGCAAGCAAGACTGGGGATAATTATTTATATATCCTCTGATTTCTGATGTAGTTGGTAGTACAGAGGTCGGAAAGATATCCAAAGAAACACAACAGTGTATGTTGCAAATGCAGCAAATTTCTAAATGTATTCAGGAAAAATTTATGCAGGTTATACTGTACTAGATCTAGAGTTGTGAGATATGGTTTTCAATTTATATGCAACTTTGAAAACCAAAAATAAGTCCACAATAAAATTAGTGATTTTCCTATCTGATTTCCATTACAGCTGTAATTCAGTTATTATCAATGGAGCTAAACTAAAGGGCCAAAAATACTGCATCTGTTCCAGAAACTTCTATGTGAACTAAGTGGAAAGTATTCAAAGAAGTGTTCAGAATAATGCTGAATCAGTACAAAACACCAAAAGGGAACAATTCCATTAGCACAGTTCAGCAACAATATAACTGTGATCAATTATATCTTGCTTAGTCCTCAAAATGTATTCCCAGGATGGAATCAGTGATAGCGTATATAGATAGAGACGTGCTACTGACTGCACTATGTGCTGGGTACCCTGAATGAATCCCTACCCTCCACTCCCTATCTCACCACTGTGCTGGGGACCTAGTGAGAATCTAGCAGTGAATAATCCCTTGCTCAGTGTGGAAATGTTGTCTATGAGGGCTTATACTGGGCAGGATGGGTGCCCATTGTAGTCACTCGGCACTTGAAGTGTGGGTCCCAAGACACTCTGGCTAGCATGGTGCTGTAACTGTCAGTACCTTCCCCATGGTTCAGCAGACTGGTTAGATCCTGTGTTTTTTCTCATTACCACCTGCAAAGTGTGATTATGAAAGCTGCTGTGTCCCTCTCTCCGTGTTTGGATACATAAGCTCAAAGGCCAGTACCCACCATTAACCCTGTCATTGTAGAGATAACGCTGGGGATAGCTGTGCAGCCAAACACCAAGTGTGGGCAATTCAGTGTAGCAAGAATAACACAGTTGTGGCAGGGCTTGAATGTTATTACCTCTTATAAACTAAAATGAAGTGAAATGGACAACAGGGTTTCACTTCCAGATGAGCTCAATGCCTTCTATGCTCACTTTAGAACATAAACATAGAAACATAGAAATCTACACCACAATACAGGCCCTTCAGCCCACAATATTGCGACAACCATGTAATCCACTCTAGAAACTACCTTTGAATTACCCTACCACAAAGCCCTCTATTTTCCAAGCTCCATGCACCTAAGAGTCTCTTAAAAAACCCTATTGTATCCACCTCCACCACTGTTGCCGACAATGCATTCCATGCACCCACCACTCTGTGTGAAAAACTTACGCCTGACATCCCCTCTATACCTACTTCCAAGTACTTTAAACCTATACCCCCTCATGTTAGTCTTTTCAGCCCTTGGAAAAAGCCTCTGGCTATCCACATGATCAATGCCTCTCATCATCTTATACACCTCTATCAGGTCACCTCTCATCCTCCGTCACTGCAAGGAGAAAACGCCAAGTTCACTCAACCTATTCTCATAAGGCACACTCTCCAATCCAGGTAAACATCCTTGTAAACCTCCTCTGTACTCTTTCTATAGTATCCACATCCTTCCTGTAGTGGGGTGACCAGAACTGAACACAGTGCTTCAAACAGGGTCTGACCAAGGTCTTACATATCTGTAACATTACCTCACAGCTCTTGAACTCAATCCTACGGTTGATGAAGGCCAACACACCATAGATCTTCTTAACAACACTGTCAACCTGCGCAACAGCTTTGAGTGTACTATGGACACAGACTCCAAGATCTCTCTGTTCCTCCACACTGCCAAGAGTCTTACCATTTATACTATATTCTGTCTTCAAGTTTGACCTACCAAAATGAACCACTTCACACTTGTCTGGGTTGAACTCCATCTGCCACTTCTCCGCCCAGTTCTGCATCCTATTGATATCCCGCTGTAACCTCTGATAATCCTCCAGACTATCCACAATACCCCCAACCTTTGTGTCATCAGCCAATTTACTAACCCATCCCTCCACTTCCTCATCCAGGTCATTTATAAAAATCACGAAGAGTAGGGGTCCCAGAACAGATCCCTGAGGCACACCACTGGTCACTGACCTCCATACAGAATATAAACCCTTTGCCTTCTGTGGGCAAGCCAATTCTAGATCCAGAAAGTAAGGTCTCCTTGGATCCCATATCTCTTTACTTTCTGAATGAGCCTTGCATGGGGAACTTTATTAAATGCCTCACTGAAATCAATATGCACTACATCAACTGCTCTACCTTCATCAATGTGTTTTGTTACATCCTCAAAGAATTTAATCAGGCTTGTAAGGCATGACCTGCCCTTGACAAAACCGTGCTGACTATCCCTATTCAGATTTGATCACCAAAACATGGAGGAACCATCATGAACTCCCCGAACCCCTGGGAGCCTGTGATTTTCAGTCTGAGGCCAATGAGCAAGCAGCCTTCATGAGGGTGAACCCTCAAAAAGTGCTTGGCCCAGGTAGGGCACCTGACCAAGTACTAACGAGCCATGCTGATCAACTGGCTGGAATGTTCACTGAGATCCTTAATCTCTCGCTTTGGCATTCTGAGATACGGTCCCGGTATCTGAGACTTCACTTGCATCGGTGCCCAAGAAGAATGTGTAACCTGCCTCAGTGATTATTATCCAGTAGCACTAACATCCACTGTGATGAAGGGTTTTGAGAGGTTGGTGAAGAAACATATCAACTCCTGCCTGAGAAGTGACTTGGACCCAGTGCAATATCCCGACCGGAGCAACAGGTTCCCAGCGGATGCCAGCTCATTAGCTCTTCACTCAAGCCTAGTCAGAAAAGGTGCATACATCAGGATGCTCATTATCAACTACTGCTCAGCATTCCATATCATCATCCTGATAATTAATCGATAAGTTTCAAGACCTTGGCCTCAATATCTCCTTGCGCAATTGGATCCTCAGTTCCTCACTTGCAGACCCGTCTGGTCAGATTGGCAACAGCTTCTCTTTCACAATCTCCGGCAGCGCAGGTGCACCACTTGCTTTACGCTTATGACGTGCAAGTCAAATGCAAGTTTGCTGACGACACCACTGTTGTAGGCTGCATCAGAAGTGGTGACAAATCAGCATATAGGAGGAGATTGAAAATCAGGCTGAGTGGTGCCACAATGACAATCTCTTACTCAATGTCAGCAAGACCAAGAAGGTGATTATTTGCGTCAGGAGGAGGAACCAGAGATCCACCTCAGAGGATCAGAGGTGGAGAGGGTCAGCAACTTTCAATTCCTCGGTGGACTAGGCTTGGGCTCGGCATGTGAATGCAATTACAAAGAAAGCATGGCAATGCCTCTGTTCCCTTAGGAGTTTGCGAAGATACGGCATGACATCTAAAACATTAACAAATGTCTATAGAAGTCTGTGTGCGGTTTGTATTTGCACAGTTTGTTATCTTTTGCACACTGGCTGAACACCCATGTTGATGCAGCCTTTCATTAAATGTATTATGGTTATTATTCTTTTATTGGTTAATTAAGCACGCCTGCAGAAAATGAATCTCAGGGGTGTATATGGAGACATTTACGTACTTTGATAATAAACTTACTTTGAACTTTGAACTTACTTTGAGCATCAGTGGTGGGCATTTATCCTTTGATCAAATAGTGTCAGAAAAATTGAAGTTTGCTTCTTTGAGTCTACTAGCAAGCACTGTTGCTTCACTGCTGACAAAATTCCAGGGCAATGTTTTGCTGTGAAATATTGCAGAAACAGTTTAAGGTCAATTTCATTGTCATAGGTGTGGAGTCAAAAAGTCAACCTGACAAAAGCCTCCCTTCACTAAAGAACACGAATGAAAAGGGTTGGGGAAGAAGGAATCTGATATGATAGGAGAGTGGAAATGGAAGGAGGAGGGGACACAGAGTGAAGTGATAGGCACGTCAGGAGAGGTAAAGCCAGAGTGGGCAATAGCAGAAGGGGGGAAGGGGAAATTAATATTCATGTCATCAGCTGGGAGATAACCCAGACAGAATATAAAGTGTTGCTCCTCCACAAGAGGAGGCCTTACAACTGACATGTTGGAATGGGACTGGGAGTCAGAATTAAAATGTTAGGCTCTGGGAAGTTCAGCTTTTGGCGGATAGAGTTGAGGTGCTTGATGAAACAGTCTTCCAATTTACAACGGGTCTCACCAATGAAGAGGAGGCCACATTGGGAGCACTGGTTTTGAGAGGCTCGTCATGAGGCATATCAAGACGCTGCTGCCCCCCTCACTGGACCCCCTGCAGTTTGCGTACCATCCCAACCATTCAACAGATGATGCCATTGCCATCACCCTCCACCTGGCCAAAAAAGACACGTATGTTCGAATGCTGTTCATAGACTTCAGTTCAGCATTCAACACAATCATCCCTCAGAAACTGAATGGAATGCTGAGCCTACTGGGCCTGAACACCTCCCTCTGCAACTGGATCCTAGACTTCCTGACTGGGAGACCTCAGTCAGTCCGGACTGGGAGCAGCAACTCCAACACCATCACACTGAGCATGGGGCCTCCCAGGGCTGTGTGCTCAGTCCACTGCTGTTCAGTCTGCTGACCCATGACTGTGCTGCAACACACAGCTCGAACCACATCATCAAGTTCGCCAATGACACGACCGTGGTGGGTCTCATCAGCAAGAATGATGACTCAGCTTACAGACAGGAGGTGCAGTGGCTAATGGACTGGTGCAGAGCCAACAATCTGTCTCTGAATGAACAAAACAAAAGAGATGGTTGTTAATTCCAGGAGGGCACAGAGCGACCACTCCCCGCTGAATGTCGATGGCTCCTCAGCAGAGATCGTTAAGAGCACCAAATTTCTTGGTGTTCACCTGGCAGAGAATCTCACCTGGTCCCGCAACATCAGCTCCATAGCAAAGAAAGCCCAGCAGCATCTCTAGTTTCTGCAAAGGCTGAGGAAAGTCCATCTCCCACCCCCCATCCTCACCACATTCTACAGGGGTTGTACTGAGAGCATCCTGAGCAGCTGCATCACTGCCTGGTTCGCAAATTACACCATGTCGGATCGCAAGACCCTGCAGCAGATAGTGAGGTCAGCTGAGAAGATCATCGGGGTCTCTCTTCCCGCCATCACGGACATTTACGCTACACGCTGCATCAGCAAAACAAACAGCATTATGAAGGACCCCACACATGCCTCATACAAACTTTTCTCCCTCATGCCGTCTCGGAAAAGGCACCGACACATCCGGGCTCTCACGACCAGCCTATGTAACGGTTTCTTCCCCCAAGCTATCATACTCCTCAATACCCAGAGTCTGGACTGACACCTTACTGCCCTATTGTCTTGTTCATTATTTATTGTAATGCTTGCACTGTTTTGTGCACTTCATGCAGTCCTAGGTAGGTCTGGAGTCCAGTGTAATTTTTTTCTGTGTTGTTTTTTACGTAGTTCAGTCTAGTTTTTGTACTGTGTCATGTAGCACCATGGTCCTGAAAAAATGTTGTCTCATTTTTACTATGTACTGTACCAGCAGTTATGGTCAAAATGACAATAAAAGTGACTTGACTTGACTGGACGCAATACTCAACCTCAGCTGATTCACAGGTAGAGTGTTGCCTCCCCTGTAGGGACTGTTTGGAGCCCTGAATGGAGGTGAGGGGTGAGGTGTATAGACAGGTGTAGCACTTTAGCCGCTTGTAGGAAGAAGTGCAGGGAGGGAGATTAGTGGGGAGGGACAAATGTACTAAGGAATCATGGAGGGAACAATTCCTGTCGAAAGCCGGGGTGGGGGGGAGGTAAAGGTGTGTTTAGTGGTAGGATCTGTTTGAAGGTGGTGGAAGTTGTGGTGGATAAGATGTTAAATGTGGAATCTCATGGGGTGTTAGATAAGGACAAGAGGAACTCAATCACCGTTAAGGTGATGGGAAGATGTTTGGGAAATGGAGGAGATGTAGGTGAGGGCAGCATCAATGGTGGAGGAAGGGAAACCCTGTTTGTTGAAGGAGGAGGACACCTCTGATGTCCTGGAACAGAAAGCTGTGTCCTGGGAATTTATGTGGTGGTGGTGAAGGAACTGAGCAAAGGGAACAGCATTTTTACAAGAGACAGGGTGGAAAGAGGTCTAGTCAAGATAACCGTGGGAATCAGTAGGTTTATAAAAGTGTAGCGGATGATGATGTGTTGGATGCAGAGGCTGATAAATTGGTTTATTTTGTCACATGTACCGAGGTACAATGAAAAACTAGTCGTGCATATTGTTCACAGACCAATTCACTGTAACATTGCATTGGGTAGTACACTAACAGAATGCAGATTTAAATGGTACAGTTGCTGAGAAGACAATGAAGTGCAAGATCGTAACAAGATAGTTTGTGAAGTCAAGAGTCCATCTTATCATATAAGAAAAGTGTCAAAACAAGACAGAAGCTGTCCTTGAGCCTGATGATACTTGCTTTCAGGAAATAGTTTAAAAAGAGGAAGTACTGGTTAACTAACAAATTATGTAAAATGAAATACAGAACAAATTAGTACTATAAAACTGTATTAGTCACTAATAGTTATCGACAGAGGAATCCATACAGTGAATGCTGCCGAGTACTTTTTCCATGGCCAGATCAGCTATGATCTTATTAAATGAAGGAGCAGGCTTGACGGGCCAGTTAGCCTACTCCTGCTCCTGTTTCTTGTGTTCTTATGCTCTGTTTATTGACTGTAAATAAATAAAATAAGGGCAGACCTGTCATGAAGATAATGGATTGCCTTCATTGCCTTCTTGCATGAAGCAGTGTCAGCGCTGGCTGGCTGGCTCAAATGAATTACATAATACAAGCATACACAACTGATGATATTTAAAAACAATTTGTTCTAAATGTCTAACAACCACAAAAGTGCACGTGACTGATGCTGGTAAGAAACTGCTGCATCCTCCACATCTTACTTTTCACTGTAACATTCAATATGATTGAGTGTTCCTTCAAATTCTTTGAAGTTCCTAATTTACTGAAGACATGAGATCATTTAACTTTCATTCCCAGATGTTTCTTGCAACTCCAAGCCTGAATGCTTGCATCTGCAGTGAGCAAAACAGTTCAGAATTGTCTTATTGCTTATTTCTCACCATTGTCATCCACATTCTTAAGATTTCATTCTCCTACTAAATTGGACACATGCATAGCAAATAGCAAACTCAAAGCTGACTACATAATCTACATCTCTTAGCTAGCCTCTCATTAACACACCATTGTCTTCTACATTCTTAAGATTTCATTCTCCTACTAAATTGGATACATGCATAGCAAATAGCAAGTTCAAAGCTGACTACATAGTTTTGATTACACAGCAAACAATGCAACTTTTATACTCCAATATATCCCCCCTTTGAGATCCACAGGGTCTCACACAGAGAAAGGAAACTAAGAGTCCGCGCACAAAAGCCCCAATAAACTCAAGCACTTATTCCCAAATCTTGGGTTAAACTATAATTTTCTGTACCAAGACCTCAAAGTATTCTCGCCCTGTTACCCTGGGCCGCTGAGCCAAAAACCTGTCCCTTTGTACCTGAGACAGGGAAAAAAAAACTCAGAAGCCCTTACAATCTACTCCCACAATGTTGTTTTGCTCTTGTTCATCCTGCAGGTGTTGTAGGCTGTAACGATACATTTTCTTTCTCCACTAAGCTTGCTTCAGTAATTGCCACGAGCATCGGAAATTGTTTGGTTGCAGCACGCATTACAAGAGACTTGAGACTGTTACGAACCCCGTAACTGGGTCACTTACCAGCAAAGATAGAGAGGCCCGTTGAAGTCTGATGGTACTATTTTTAAAAGTCTTTATTTATAAAGGGGCACAAAAATAAGATTAATACAGACATTCAGATAAAATACGTCGTCAATACTCAATCTAAAAACACGGGTATAATAATAATCATCAATTAAGCAATAGCTCTATCGTTTGTCCAGGGGATATTGTATTGTCCGATGGAAAGATAAAAGTCATTGTCCTTTCAAGCTGCAGATCTTTGGGTTTAAGAGAGAGACGGTTTGAAACTTGCCCGGGTCGTTATGAGGCCAATCCGTTGAGTAGGGGGGAGTTGGTTCCCCGTTGTTAGTTCTAAGTCGTTTTCCGTGGTACCAGCCGCCAGCCCCCAGGCAAGGGAACCGAACGCACGTGGCTTCCTTCAAATGGCTTCCCGCTATTACGGGATCGCTAGCGTTTCTTCTGGTGCGTCTGAGGGGCTGTCCCTACAGCCCCCCCCTTTTATCTTAACTCGCCGGGTAGTAGATGTCAATCAGGTTGGGGTGATGCAATCTCTCTCTCAACCAGCCCACTTTGCCCGAGGGCTTGCACGTAGCATAGTCCCCAATCCACAAACCTTGTCTCCAGGAGACAAAGGACAGGTCTTTCTCATTTCCTGGGTCCTCTGACCCAACCCAATAATGCTCTTGCGATTCTCACAAAGGAGGGAGCTCCCCCACACCCTTTGGCCCCTCAGAGCTGTGGTACATTCATAACACCTCCTTTCTTCAAAGCGTTTTCACCAGCAGTGAAATGAAGTAGTACAGAGTCTTACAGGGTTTTAGAATCTAACACAATATGAAAGTTTTGTTTTCTACAGAGTAATACAGTGATACATTCAATTCAGCATCCAAACGGTTAACGATTACAGTGGCATTTCCTTTAATTTTTTTATCTTGTACCTTACTAAAGTCTTGTAGCATCAGACTTCAACTTAATAACCACCTATTTTTTTTTCCAGCAACAAAACTAAGGAGTTGTGATCTTAGCTTATGTGCATCTACAAAAGTTTATGTGAATACTAATCTTTTTGGTTGTTTTCACTTAACAGGCAGGCTTCCAAGGGGGTTGTCTTTATTATTCACAGGCTTTGGCGAAATCCTGTACAACCTGCTTTGCTATTTAAAATGGCATCACCATTAACCGTCGCCTCTTTGCCGGTGAGTTCCCACGTGGGGAACTTGAGTAATCTGGCGAGGTAAACTCCCACCCACCTTTTCCATAGGGGTTATTTTATCAACAGGTGTCCCAAACTTAGACCATTTCCACCCAATTCTTTAATTTTACACAAGTGGCTAGCCCTCTCGTCAGGACCCTTCACGCTATGGGTTTTTAATTCGAACTCTTCAAGTAGCATTTCGAATTCAGCCTCTTCACACCACATGCTGGCATAACAATAGAGTGGGGGGCCCCCGCTATCTCCCGGCTCACTCTGTAAGTGATCTGCCTGTTTAAAATTTCTTCATTCGACTTAGGAACTACAGATTTTCCATTTCCTTCAATAATAATTCTTATCTCCCCATTCTTAAATTCTGCATTAACTTTGAACACACCTTCGAGCACAAACACCTGGGAACTCTCACTTCCCACCGTTACCAAGGTTAACCCTTTTTCCACTGAACCAAGTCTATCTGACCCACAAGGACAGCTGCCCCATTCCACTGAATTAAATACCTCAGACTTTCTCTGAGCTCCGTTACCAGGTTCAGTACCACGTGCATCCCCATCTTGGACACACTCAAACGGAACATTGGCCTCTTCCAGGCTTTCAATACCCGTACCCTTTTCAAATTCTAACTTCCCCCGATCCTCCCAGGTACTCTCTGAGCAACTCCCTTCCGGAGTAAACTCAACCCTGTGGGCTGAAACAACCTCATCTGCCAACCCAGCAGACTTCTTCGAGGTAAGGGCACCCTTTTCATCTAGGACTGCCCTCATTTCATTATCGGGAACACCTTTAGAAGTTTCAACTTCCTCAAATAGTTCTGCCAAACCAGACAGATCATCCCTGTCCAACTCTGGACCTCTTAACCACTCTATCGGTTCCTCATCTTTATTTTCTGCCTCTAGGACCTTTCTCCTCACTAAAGGCAGATCTACCTCCGCTCCCTTACCCTCTTTCATTTTACTACTCTTCGTTTTACCACCCTCTAAACCCTCGTGGTACAGGGTCGGTAGAAACATCTCGGCCAAATCAAAACTGGCCAGATTTAAACTGCTCTCGTTCTCAGCTGCCTGTCTCGACATGCTGCGAGTGACTGCACATGCCGGATAGATCTGGGACTCTAGGGGTGGAGCCTCAACACTCACCGGCCGGCTGGTCCTCATCATGGCTGCCCAAACCCTACCACCTGCTAAATCGTTACCGAGAAGGACGTCCGTGTCAGTTCTCGGGAATTCTGATGGCACCCCTATTTCAACGGGTCCAGACACCAGCTCACAATCCATAATGACCTCATGTAAGGCCACCATTTCTATCCTTTTACTTATTCCCCTCACCGCTACCATTCCCACTTTCCGACCAAATTCTAGTACCTTAACTGCTGATCAACAACAGCTCAGCCCCCATGTCTCTCCAGATTCGTACGGGAATTGGTGGTTCCCCCTTCCTCAAAGACACAGTTCCATGTGAAAGACAAGTCTCAGATCCTTCTCGTACTCTGTCTACCCGGGGCTCTCTTGTCGATTTACTGATTACCACGGCACACCCAAGAGGGACTGCAGCTTTCCTTTTTCCCCGTCTCCCTCCTCGGAGCAAAGCACCGAGACGCAACATGCCCGCTCTTCCCACAATTAAAACAGGTCAAGCCCTGAAATCTCTGGCCATCTGGCCTTTCCCCCTCAACATTACCACTAGCTCCCGGCGGGACCTCTGCCTCAGCTGGCGGACTTTCTCGATCGTTCCCGCGGTATCTTGGGGAACTTTTATTCGAGGAAAACTTTGTCTTGTGGGTTAGGGCATATTCATCTGCGAACCTAGCAAATTCTGAGATGGACTTATTCGGCTTCTCATTCAAATACATCCGGATTTCCTCCGGAACACAACCTTTAAATTCCTCAATCAAAATTAACTCCCTGAGACGCCCATAGTCCTCGCCCACTATTTCTGCGGTGCATCAACGGTCCAAGAGCACACCCTTCTCATGGGCAAACTTGGTATATGTCTGATTCCACCCTTTCCGTAAGTTTCTGAACTTTTGTCTATAGGCTTCAGGTACTAGCTCGTAACCCCGGAGAATGGCTGCCTTTACTTTGTCATAACTCTCCTCCTCCATGGACAACGTCGCATATGCCCGTTGTGCCTTCCCTTTTAACACACTTTGGAACAACGCCACCCACTGTGCTCTGGGCCACTCCTGATTCACTGCCACCTTTTCAAAAAGCAAGAAATAACTATCAACATCTGTCTCCTCAAACAGGGGTACTAACCTCAACGCCCGACTGACATCAAACCGGTCCTCTCGGTCTGACCCCTGACCGCGTTGCTCTTGCTTTAACTTCTCCATCTCCAAGTCATGTTTCCTCTGTCTCTCTGCCTCCCTCTCCTTCTCAGCTGCTTCCAGCTTTTTTAACTGAAGTTCATGCTCTCTTTGCTTCTCAGCTCTTTCCTGCTCCCTTTTCACCTCTAACGCCCTTAGCTGGAGCTCCTGATCCCATTTCACCTCTAACACCTTTAGCTGATGCGCATGCTCCCTTTGTTTGTTGGCCCTTTCTCTCTCTCTCTCTCTTTCTCGGCTCTTTCTCTCTCTCTCTTTCTCGGCTCTTTCTCTTTCTCTCTCTCTTTCTCTTTCTCTCTCTCTCTCTTTCTCGGCTGCTTCCAGCTGCTTTAACTTGATTTCATGTTCCAGCCTTAATTTCTCCAACTCTAACTGAGCCGTCCCACTAGCTGGTACCTTTTCAGGGATATTTTCCAATACCTCAGCTGCAAACACATTCTTCCCAATATAATACTGGGTTATTGCCCTTCGCACCTCCCGCTTTTTCATGGACGACCTCACCTCAGCGAGGTTTAACCCCTTCGCCAACTTTACCAAGTCTGATTTGGTAGCCGCCTCTAGCACCTACAGAGTCAGGTTTTCTATAAATTCATCCACGTCCATCTTTGCTGGTTTCCCATCTGGCTACCCGCGCACCAGATCCAAGTTTGTACTTACAAGCCCGATTCACTGGCTCCCCAATTTGGTTTCAAATCTTGAGACGAGAACCCCAATTGTTGTTACGAACCCCATAACTGGGTCACTTACCAGTAAAGATAGAGAGGCCCGTTGAAGTCTGATGGTACTATTTTTAAAAGTCTTTATTTATAAAGGGGCACAAAAATAAGATTAATACAGACATTCAGATAAAATACGTCGTCAATACTCAATCTAAAAACGCGGGTATAATAATAAACATCAATTAAGCAATAGCTCTATCGTTTGTCCAGGGGATATTGTATTGTCCGATGGAAAGATAAAAGTCACTGTCCTTCCAAGCTGCAGCTCTTTGGGTTTAAGAGAGAGACGGTTTGAAACTTGCCTGGGTCTTTTATGAGGCCAATCCGTTGAGTCGGGGGAGTTGGTTCCCCGTTGTTAGTTCCAAGTCGTTTTCCGTGGTACCAGCCACCAGCTCCCAGACAAGGGAACCGAACGCACGTGGCTTCCTTCAAATGGCTTCCTGCTATTACGGGATCGCTAGCATTTCTTCTGGTGCGTCTGAGGGGCTGTCCCTACAGCCCCCCCCCCCTTTTATCTTAACTTGCCGGGTAGTAGATGTCAATCAGGTTGGGGTGATGCAATCTCTCTCTCAACCAGCCCACTTTGCCCGAGGGCTTGCACGTAGCATAGTCCCCAATCCACAAACGTTGTCTCCAGGAGACAATGGCCAGGTCTCTCTCTCTCATTTCCTGGGTCCTCTGACCCAACCCAATAATGCTCTTGTGATTCTCACAAAGGAGGGGGCTCCCCTGCACCCTTCCGCTCCTCAGAGCTGTGGTACATTCATAACAAGACAAGGAAGAAAACAGCACAGCTCAACAATAAAATACTGACAGTTATTGCCATTTTAGTCAGCCATGCTCCCCATCTTCCGAGTCTACTTTCTAACCAGTCAAATAACTGATGTCCGAACCATGCATTCTGTTTAACTTCCTTTCTTAGACTTTTCAATTTATACATTGCCTTAGTAAACCATCCTTCTTGACTAGTGTTATTTGGTATAATAGTATAGCACTTCTCTCCAAACATCACACAAACTCCTCCTTTTTCTGCCAAAGTTGCCTTACCTTGTATTTCAATTAGGTCCTCTACCACAGGTTCTGGAGCTAGGCTTACCTGGGGGGCAATGACAGCCAGACGCTTTTCTGGCTGCCTCGTCCACAGCTTGATTTCCCTTTGTTATTACATCATTTCCCTTTTCATGTGCCTGGCATTTTACTATAGCCAATGCTTTAGGTTTCATTATGGCTTTTATTAAGTCTAGAATTTGCTGACAATGTTGTATGGGATCTCCACTGCTTTTTTTAAAACCTCTCTGTTTCCACACTGCCCTGAACAAATGGCATACTCCATGAGCATATGCTGAATCAGTATAAATGTCTACTTTCTCACCTTCCATCATTTCACACGCAGCTGTCAGGGCTTTGATTTCCACTAGTTGGGCGGAACACGGTTGGGGACAGGACTCCATCCTAATAATCTTATAGCTCAACTGATCCTGCTGCACTACTGAGAACCCTGCATGATTTCCATCATAGTCCCTATAACAAGAGCCATCTACGAACAGAATCTTTTTATCTGCATCCTCTAGTGGTTCTGACCGTAAATCTGCTCTCAATTTGACAAATGCCATCGTCTTCCCTACACAATCATGGGGTTCTCCTTCATAGCCCAAAGGGATAAAATCGGCTGTATTACTGGTAGTGCATCTCTATATAGTTATATCTGGAAATGTCAATAGCATCTGATACGCTGCTATCCTGGCTGGCGTCAGCACAAATTTCCCTCTTTCCAGCAATTCTGCTACTTTGTGGTGTGTACAGAGTCACAGGATAGCCCAGGGTTACAGATGATGCTTTTTCATATGCATAGTACAGCACCGCCAATCCCTAATAACAGGGTGGATACCCCTGAGCCACCTCATCTAGTCTCGTACTGTAGTATGCTATCGGCTGCTTTGCTTTTCCTGTGCCTGTCTCTTGTGTTAGAACCGCTGTGACATAATCCTCCTGTCGGTTGGATACATACAAATGAAAAACCTTCTCGTAGTCAGGCAAAGCTAATGCTGGTGCTGACTGCAATTCCTGCTTAATAGTATTGAAAGCTATCTCCGCCTCTTCATTCCACTGTAAGCCGTTCTTCAAATTTGTATGTCCTGCTTCTTTCATTATCTTTCTCAAAGGTGCAAAAATCTCAGCACATTCTCCTATCCAATCTGAGCTGTACCCCGCCATTCCCAAAAACGTTATCATCTGCCCTACAGTCTGGGGTTTTGGGCCTTAGTTATTGCCTCAATCTGATCTGGTGCTATCGCCTTCACTCCCTTGGATATTACCCTGCCTAAGTATTCCACTTGCTCGTGCAAAATTGCAGTTTCTTTTTGGATTCTTTATGTCCTCCGTGCGCCAGCTTCTCTAACAGAGTTATCGTGTCCAGCTCACAATGTTCCTTACTGTGGGAGCAAATCAACAGGTCATCCACATACTGTAACAATGTACTTTCCAATGGTATGCCCTCTAGGTCTGCCTTCAACACCTGATTGAAAACATGTGGTGAATGTTTAAACCCTTGCGGCATTCTGGTATAGGTATACTGAGCACCTCTGTAAGTAAATGCAAACAGATACTGACACTGGTCGGCTAGAGGAATGCTGAAGAAAGCCGAACACAAATCAATCACTGAAAAGTAACTTGCTTCTGATGGAACATTAGTCAAAAGCGTGTGTGGGTTGGGGACTACCGCTGGCCAGTCCTCTACCACATCATTTACCGCTCGCAAATCATGCACCAATCTTCACTTAGATTTATCTGCTTTGAAGACCGGCAGCAACGGGGTATTGCATGGACTGTTTGTTCTTTTAAGCACTCCTATTTCAAGCAACCCCTGCACTGTTGATGCTATTCCCTATTCTGCTTCTGGTCTTAGAGGGTATTGTGGTCTCCTGAGTGGAATTGCTCCCCTTTTCAGCCTTATTTCCACCGGACTAGCTGTTTTTATTTTCCCTACATCCATGTCATGCTGTGACCACAGAACAGACGGCAACTCATCTAATCTTCTATCTTTCTGCTGGCCTCTTTCCTTTCCCAGCAATGTCATATGTGGTTGAGGAGTTATTTTGACCTCTCTCACTGTCCCTACCATATCTACACTTACCATTATTTTAATGCAATTGTTGTCTTCTGATATCCACACCTCTGGCGTGATTTTCCTCCACACTGTTAGGGTTTCAGCACTCTTAACTAAGGGTCCTAAGTCTTTAGACTGATATCCCTTGTTTACCAACAACGTTACGTGGGGCGCAGCCTCCAGTATCCTGTACCATTTTTCTAAAAAGGTGTTCCACTTAACTTGTAAAGCTGCCTCTTGCTTTCCAATTATCACAGCCTCCCCCTCCAGGTGCTGTTGGGTACATGCCTCCAGGTGCCATCTCTCCTCTAACTCCCTGTTCTGAGTCTTGTCAAAAATCACTGTATAATGTAGCTCAGATTTGGGCATTACCGCCCTGGGTAATATAGCCTGCACGCCCTTTTTCCATTTTTCCCAGGTTTCCTGAATCTGATCTGCGATGTCTCCTATCCAAAAGCCTTCTTGTCTTCTCGCACTATCAATTGAGTCCCTGCTCTTTCCACACTCAGCCCATTTCTGGTGCATTCTAATTTTAATTCCAGTTTCAATAAGGCATCTCTGCCTAACAAATTAATTGGGAGTTCCTTTAAATATTAGCACCGGCAAAACAATTCCTTTATTTCCCATTCTCAACTGCATTGGAGCTGTGCACTGTGTCAACTGTGTTTTCCCCCGAGAACCCTACCGTCTTAATAAACTTTCCTGACATGGGAAGGTGAAGGGCATACTGTGGCTGTACGCAAGTGTACGTGGCTCCAGTATCTATCATCATTGGTGTCAGTTATCCTTCTAACATAACCCGAACAATGGGTTCCTCGTCTGCCTCCCTTGTTATCATTGGATAATGTCCCTTCCCACTCGAGCTCTCGGGGCACCCCTAATACCTCGCATAGGGGTTCACAGGTCCGCTTGGGCCTGTGGGGGCTGGTCCTTGGCTAAACTTTAGTTCCCTTCTTATCGGTTCCTGCTGGTGTGTGACAGGCCATGGTGTAAACGGACAATCTCTTCTCGTGTGACCTGGCTGATTACATCCCCAGCACAATCTTTCTACCTCTCTTTCCCCCTGTTTCCTCACTGGTCCCCTCTGCCCATAGCTTCTCTGTCCCCTTCCTTGGGACTTCCAGTCCTGTCTGGGCAGTTTGAATTTAGTCTGTTCCTGATAGGGCATTTGTGGGAATGCTCCTCCAAAGACGTTGATTATTGGCATGGGGTTTTC
The DNA here is from genome assembly GCF_030144855.1 of Hypanus sabinus. Taxonomy (NCBI): domain Eukaryota; kingdom Metazoa; phylum Chordata; class Chondrichthyes; order Myliobatiformes; family Dasyatidae; genus Hypanus; species Hypanus sabinus. The sequence goes on along the minus strand of NC_082708.1, from coordinate 34,566,113 downwards.
CGGCCCTTGTCTTACAGTATGATCGGTTCCTCCATATAGCCGTGCTTCATCCAGTTCGATGGCTGTACTTGGACCGGTGGTTACTGGCAGCATCTTTTTGCTTTTCTCTTTTTCCTTCTTTTTGAGTTCTTTGAGCTGCTTTTGTATTAACTTTCTTTGCACCTCTTCCTGCTGCTCAGCCAACCTTCATTTGTCTTTCCAGTATTTCTCAACCGCATGGACTACGTGGTCTCTAAATTCTTGTGGGGTCATTGACGTCAGCCCAACCACTTCCTCCAGTTTGGATTTTACTTGCGGAGGCATTGCATCCAAAATGCTATGTCGGAACAGTGGTGATAAATAAGCTATTCTCCACCTCTTGCTCAGTCTCCAGTCTCCACCTTTTCAACTGGTTTTCTACATAGGCTGCTCGGTTTTCAGTATCTCCCAGTGGATCCCCCTTTAAGGCCTTGGGGTCCACTTTGGGTGGATAAAGCTTCCTGAGGGCCTGCCATACCCTCTGCCTCACTCTGTCAAACCCGTCTCCATCAGTTCTCGGGTCGTTCGAGTTTACTATGCCAGCCATTTCCATTAGTTCATTAAATTTGGAGGTTCCCATCAACCTTATCAATAGAGCCTTCAAATCTCCCATAGCCAATAATCATCCCGCCATTTCTTCTTCAAAGGCTCTAATCCATTTCCCTGCTCCTTCATGTAGATTGGGCAGTGTTTTTCAGCCCTTCTAGGTCCTGGGATCCCCAAGGGATGTACTGTACTTGTCTTGATCCTTGAACTAACAACGGCGTCATTCTTCCTCCTTCTTCCCACCTGCCCTGCCTCTCCTCCTCACCTGACTCCCCATCTGTCTCAGGGTATGTCTTTACTGTCTCCCACACAAATTTCTCCGGGGTCCTCTTCTTCCCTCGGTCTCCCTGTGGAGTCCTTCCTTTCTGTCTTGATTCAATACTTGGTTGGCCCCTGGAGTATTTTTCGCATCTCCTCTGGCAATCCCCTCTCAGTAACTTATCTGGCTCTCTCTCTACTTCCGCAAGTCGCTTCCCTGCCGCCTCCTTCTGCTCTTCTAGGCTTCTGCCTCCTACCTCTTCCCCACAAATTCTCGCATCCTCTCTCTCTCCACTTAACTCTTGCTCCTCCAATGAGTCACCTTCCCTTTCTTCCTGTCCGTGTCTGTACACCTGTGGCAGGGACTCCTCATGACCCTTACTCGTGCTTGATTCCCTTCTCTCTTGTGTTTCTCCAAGACTCTCATCTCCTATCTTTTTTCCACTTCCTCTTGAATGCCTCATCTCTTCCTGCCCTGATGAGCCACTTTCTTTTCTAGTCTGTTCATTTCTATGGTATAACCGATACTCCTCATACCCCTTTTCCTCTCTCAAGTATTTTGTCCGTTCAATCTCTTCTTTCATTTCTCTCTTTGCCTGTTCCACCTTTATCCTTTCTGCCTGTATCTCCTTCCATATTGCCGCTTTTTCCTTCTCGTATTGTTTTTTTTCCCAAACTTGTACTTCTCCCTGCATGTTTACTGTTCCCGTCAGCAGGGGGCACTGCTTAGGGGTTCCTTCCTCATTATACGGAGGGGGTTTTTCTGTCTCTGTCGCATCCGGGTACGGAGCTGAAGTCAGCTTCTCACCGTACCTTCCTCTCTCTCTAACAGGCTGTTTCTCCAGCACCTTAGTGTCTTCCTCGTTTGTAATCAATATTCTACCTGTCCTCCTCAGCCTTTCTCCCTCCATTCTGAAGAGTTTTAGCACTTCCATTTCTTGTTCTCTTTTTTGCCCTCTTTTCTTAGATATATCTTTTGGTTTGTAATTTTTAATTAGTCCCTCCATTTCTTCGCACAAGCTTACATCAAACGTTCCTTCTCTTGGCCATTTTGTGACCAGGTTTTTGGTTCTCTTTTCTCATTTTTCTGAAGTTTTTGTGATCTCATATTTACCTACCGGGATTTTTTGCTCAGAATCTCTACTGCCGTTCCTTTACCTGTCATGTTGTTCTCTCTTTTTAAGGTATTTCAGAGATTCACAGTTCGTTTACTGGATAATATTATTTACTCTAATTCTATGCCTAGTCTATCGTCTATCTACCAGCGCTTTAAACTATATATTGGACTGTCCTTGTTTCCTATTCTGTCCTGCCCGTTCAGATCTTCGTTTCATACGAAGCAGTATCCACAGGGATTTTCTCTTTGCACCTCGTCTATTCAGACCCTTATCTCTTAAGGTGGTATCCACGAGGATTTTCTCTATTTTTCCTTTCTCTGCCCGTTCAGACCTTCGTTTTATATGAAGCGGTATCCACAGGGACTTACCAACACCACGTGGAATTTTTCTTCACTTAACTTCTTATTGGCTTATTTGTACTTACCCTCACTGCATTGTTCTTGATCAATCCTCTGAGCCTCCTGTTAACCCCCAATTCTGTCAGATTCTTTGGACTGGAGAGACCCTTCGGCAGTGGTTCCACACTTCTGAGACTCCAAGACCTCCCCAAAACCAACAGAACTCTTAGTCCAAATTGTCGCAAAAAGCGCTTACCTTTTGTTTGGGTGCACCCTTAATTCTGTTAGCCTTGTGGGGGTCCCTAGAGGACTGGGAAGCGTCCCCAATCTGCCATTTCCTTTCCATGGGTCTCTTTCCGGTCCTGTCATGGTCGCCAATTTTGTCGTGGTTTCTCGTGCCCCACAAACGACCAGGAGATGCGAAGATTCTTCAAGAAGGGTTAAACTTTAATTTGCAAATCAAAGCTGAGACAGTCATTGAGCTAGTTGCTGATTGCCCACCGATCCATGGACATAGCATTTTTTATAGCAATCTCCTGGTTTAGTTGCATTAGCATATCCAATTGGTTTACCTTTGCGTATCACAAGTACACCTGCCACTATTGTTTCTACACATTGACTTAATCATGTTCTTAATCTACATCTCTTAATGTTCTTAATGTTCTTAATCTACATCTCATTAACACACCATTATCTTCTACATTCTTAAGATTTCATTCTCCTACTAAATTGGATACATGCATAGCAAATAGCAAACTCAAAGCTGACTACATAGTTTTGGTTACACAGCAAACAAGTTCAAAGCAAAACATCTCTTTAGCTACCTCTCATTAACACACCATTGTCTTCTACATTCTTAAGATTTCATTCTCCTACTAAATTGGATACATGCATAGCAAATAGCAAACTCAAAGCTGACTACATAATCTACATCTCTTAGCTAGCCTCTTATTAACACACCATTGTCTTCTACATTCTTAAGATTTCATTCTCCTACTAAATTGGATACATGCATAGCAAATAGCAAGTTCAAAGCTGACTACATAGTTTTGGTTACACAGCAAACAATGCAACTTTTATACTCCAATACTATCAGAGGCAAAAATCACTGCTTTTTATACACCATCACTCACAAGTGATGTTACTTAAAAACTGTTTACTCTAAATAATGTGTAACGTCCACAGAAGTGCACGAGACAGACGCTAGTTTGAAACTGTTCAGCAACAATTTCCTATTCCAATTAAACGGCATAATGTCTCAAATAAACAAAGGGAATCCCGGCTATTTTCTCAATTAGCTTTTATTCTTTAAGAGTTGTCCCAAATAAACAGCTGTCCCAATTAACCGGAATCCATTGCAATTAAATTTAGATTTTCCAGCTGCCATTTTGAAATCTGAATTTAGGCCTCTGATTCACTTGCCTTGGCTCCTGGACTATTTCAATGTTAGGATTATTTTTCCTGTTAATAGATTGTTCTTCAGAATCAATGGGGAAACTATATAAGAATTTAATCTATCACCAATAACAACATAAATTTCTCTATCAGGATCCTATTTTAGTAAACTCATATAAATTTAAAAATATATTTCAATCTTTCTTTGAAGCTGGTTAAAATAAATACTGAAATATGCCAAGATTATTGTTATAAGCTTCGTTATAGCAGGAAGTAAGTACATGTTTATAAAACTGGCTTCTTATTGCCATGTGTAACAAGCCCTCGGTAGCTTATGTTGAATAATACATTGAAGACTGCCTCTAACTTTAAATGAGGCATTGTTGTGTGATATGCAGTAATTTTAATCAAACATGCACCAGCATAGTCCAGCTTTGTGCAACGAGCAACTGACAACTAACACAAATAAATAAACACTTGTTTGTTTACTGATCATTATGTTAAATGGATGGATAGCTCAAAAAACCATTTTGATCACCTTGGTATATTTATATAACTGGCATTAAATGTTTGCCTTGCTCACTTTCCAGAATGAGGTTCAAGATTTAAGATTGTTCATTGTCATTCTTCAGGACATGAGTGCAAAGGAGAATGAAATGATTGTTACTCTGGTTCAGATGCAACATTAAAAAAAATCACAATAAGCATAAAAAACACAATAATTATACTCAGTGGCCACTTTATTGGATACCTCCTGTACCTAATAAATTAACCACTGAATGTATGTTTGTGTTCTGCTGCTGTGTCCCATCCATTTCTAAGTTTGAAGTGTTGTGCTTTCAAATATGCTCTCCTACATATCACTGTTGTAGCACATGGTTACTTGAGTTACTGTAATTTTTCTGTCAGCTTGAACCAGGCTGGTCATTCTCCTCCGACCTCTCTCATTAACAAGGCATTTACATCCACAGAACTACCACTCACTGGATTTTTTTTTTGTTTTTAGCACTGTTCTCTGTAAGCTCTAGAAACCGTTGTGTGTGAAAATCACAGGAGATCAGCAGTTTCTGAGATACCCAAACCACCCCATCTGGGATCCACAATCACTCCATTAGATCATATTTCTTCCCCGGTTTGATGTTTGGTCTGAAATACAGCTGAACTTCATGACCATGTCTGTATGCTTTTACGTGTTAAGTTGCTGCTACATGATTGGCTGTTTGTATTAATGAGCAGGTGTACAGGTACATCTAATGGATGAGTGTATAAGTTTAAAAGCAACCTTATAAAATGCAATGTACAAGTAACAGAAAAGTGGCAGTCCATGGCGGGGCGGTGGTGATGAAGGGTCCTGAGGTTCTCTGGAAAGGAGCAGTTGATGTGGATGTTGTGTTGGTGGGGGGTGGTGGGTGAGTTATTGGGTGGAGATATTGATCAGCCTGACGTAATGGGGAAGTAGCTATTTTTCAGTCTATTGGTCCTGGTGTGGACGCTACGTCAACTCTTCCCTGATAGGAGTGGGACAAATAATCAATAAGCAGGGTTGGGGGGGGGGGGGGAATACCTTCATGATATTGTTGTGCTTTTTCTCACTTTTCTAATATATAGTACGTGTCCTTGATGGCGGGTAGGCTGGTGCCAGTAATGCTTTAGGCAGCTTTAACTAGGTGTTGTAGAGCCTCCAGTCCATCACAGTGCAGTTTTCGAACCACACAATGACCTAGCAATTTAGGATGCTCTAAACTGCACATCCGTAAAAGGTCGTGAGTATAGTTGTACATAGTCCAGCTCTCTTCAGCCTCACCAGAACGTAGAGGCATTGATGAGCTTTCAAGACTGTGGAGGATGTATTTTGGGGTCATGTGTGTGATGTGCACTCCCTGGAGTTTGAAACTGTTCGTAGTTTCCACTGCCATGCTGCTGATGTAAAGAGGGGTGTGAACAGTGTGGGTATCCTGAAGTCAAAATCCATCTCCTTCATCTTGTTGACATTGAAGAAAAGATTATTTTCCTGGCACGTCTAGTGAAAGGAATAGAAATGGCAAGTTATGGCAACCATAATGCATGAGCATTATTTATCAATGTACATTATTTACCAAAAAAATCACATGCAAAGTGACTGGATAGAGAAGAGAACTGAGCATCTAGCAAAAATGAGCAACTAAAGGAACTAAGCATAATTCAAAAATAGTGCTGGAGAAATTGGTGAATGCAGAAGCTAAAAATTTCCAGGGACCCAATGATTTGCCTCACCAAGTTTTTGGGGATGATGGATGGTGGATGTTCGGGTTAACGTCTTTCAAAGTTCTATAACTTTAAAAGCTCCTGTTGATTGGAAGGTAACAAATATGATCCCACTATTTATGAAAAAAGGTCGGAGGAAACAAAGAACTACCAAGCTGTTAAATGCAACAGCAGTGGCATGGAAAGTACTTCAATCCATAATGAATGATGTAATAATCTAACACTGAATAATAAGAAAAATGTCCATGTGGATTTATAATAAGTAACCTGTGGTTTATTAATCTGCTGAAGTTCTTTGAGGAAGTGATGAGGAGAATAGATCTGGTTGAATCAGTGGAGTTGCTACATTTGGACTTTCCAAAGGCAGTCTATAAAGTCCCACACAGGTTATGATAAACAAGGTAAAAGCGCATGGCACCAGGGGTAATATATCTTTATCGACTGAGAATTAGTTATCAGGTAGAAAGCAAGTTGTGGGAATCACTCCCCAGTTATGCTGTGATCAGTGCTTGGACTCCTGGCTTTTCACAAAAAGAAACAATGACTTGCCATATTTCAAAGTCAAAAAGTCAAATTTAATATCCTCTGCACAAGTACATGTACACACAGGTATAATTAAAAACTTTCTTGCAGCAAATTCACAGGCACAGAGAATCAGAAGCAGCTTCACACAAAAACTGAAAACAAACACAAATTATACACAAGTTTTACAAGAAGCATACAATTAAAATAAAAAGTCAATTTTAGTGTAAAATAATCAAAGTGATCATACTATTGCTAAAGTGTTCCAAGTTTTCCGATGATACTGAACCAGGTGGGATTGTGAGTTCGGAGGAGGATGTAAAGAAGCTTAAGGAGGACATGGACAAGCTGAACAAACAGGTGAGGATAAATGTGGCAGGTGAAAAGTAATATGGAAAAATGAGAGTTTATTCTCTTCCATTTATGGGTCCATAATAGAAAAGTAGAATATTTCTAAAACTATGTGAGTGCATGGGCAATATTGATATGCTTGTTCAGAAGTCACTGGTAATAAAGAAACCTTATTGCAATAGTGCATTAGTGACAATACACCAGGGAAGGGGGTTTACTGTAAAATGAGTGATAATCCAAATACAAACTGTATTCTCTGAAGTATGGAAGTAAGAGAGGATGTCACAATGAAACATACAAAATTCTAAAAGGACTTGACAAGCTAGATGCAGGGAGGGCGTTGTACCTGAGTCGAATGTCTAAAGGCATTTTTGATTTTGCAGGCTAATTACTGGAGTGCACCAGTGTCCATGCTTTGGGTGAGGGGATTAAAGTATACTGGAATTTGCTGATGATGTAAAGATAGTTGGTAATGAGCTAATGAGGAGGATGAAGGCAGACTTTCAGTAATTTTTTGATAAATGGGAGATTATCCACTTTATCAAAAAAAACTTAAATATTTTGTAAACTAATGAGAGATTGAAAGATATTTACCTCTCTACATCCACGGCACAGCAGTTTCAAAGTGCCGGGAGTGCACACCTCTCACACATCTCATTGTCCCACAACACATTCTGCATAATCAACACCTCTATTTTCTGAAGAGGCTGCAGAGAAGCTGGGATCTCTACAGATATGCAGAAGAAAGCATCACTGCATTGTATGGAAAATTGTATTGCAGCAGACAGAAAGGCTCTACAACAGGTAGTCAAAACTGCCCAACACATTGCCAGCACCACCCTACCCACCATCAAGGACATATATACTGAAAGGTTCCAGAAAAGGGCCAGTAATATCATGAGTGATCTCATCCACCCTGCTCATTGTCTGTTTGTTCCACTCCCATCAGGGAGGAGGCTATGTAGCATCCGCTCCAGGACCACTGGACTCAAAAACTGTTACTTTCCCCAAGCAGAAAAGCTGATCAACACCTCCATCTGCTAACCCACCCCACTACCCCCTACCCCCTACCATCACTACTTTATTATTTGCTGTTAGAGTTACCTTATTTACAAACACTCTTGGAATGGCTAGAAGATGTATTTATTCAGTTAAAATGTTACAGTAAATGAAAATTAAAAAAAAACAACTGCAAATACTGGAAACTTAAAATAAATTTCCTAGTGACAAGGACATAAAATCATATAATATATAAATGTATATATTTTACATATTTATATTTATTGTGTTTTTTATTACTATGTTCTTTATTTTATTGTTTTTTCTATGAGCTGCTGGAGTAATAATTATTTTGTTCCCTTTACACTTATGTATTGGAAATAACATTAAACTATCTTGACTGATTGATTTTGATTTCTTGGTTATTAGTGTTCATGGGGATCTGGGCACCCCTGTGCACAAATTACTTAAAGTTAATGAGTAAGATCAGCAAGCATTAGACAGACAAATGATCATAATTACATGTGTGGGTAATACAAAAGGAAAAAAGAATCGAATGTAGGATAGAAACACAAGAGATTCTACAGATGCTGTAAATCCAGAGTAACACATAAAAAATGCTGGAGGAACTCAGTAGGTCAGGCAGCATCTATTGAAAGGAATAAACAGCTGACATTTCAGACCAAGACCCTTCATCTGGAATGCAGGATATAGAGCTATAGTTACTGACAAAGAGCAATGTAGGTAGACAGTACAATAAATGAAGTCTGAGGTACATTGAGAGATCAAGAGCTCATCTTTATCATAGAGGAGATTCATTCAAGAGTCATGTAATAGCAAGACAGCAGCTGCCCTTGAGCCTTGTGGTATGTGCTCTCGAGCTTTAGTTCTGATGGGAGGGGAGAGAACTGTCAAGCATTTATAAAGTTATGCCATATGGCTGGGGCTAGACAACACATTCACAGATCTACAAAACTCATTAAAATTTTGATAGAAACTCTGGTCTATACTTGCCCAGATTATCTGAAATTGGATGAAAATATAGAAATGCTATCAATAAGACAAATGTTTATTTGTTGGACAAACAGAAGGGTTTAGGTGTTGCAAATAGCTGTGGTAGTTAGTGACTAGCTAAGAACAAACATACTAATTACAGAAATTGTGTGTATGGTAATTCACTTACTGATATACTTAAAAAAGATCAAGAAGCACAACTGGTATATTGTAGGATCACCCACTAACATTACCAATGTGGGAGGATAATGCTTGAATTAATCTTAAATAATAGTAAGGTTCCTAATAAAATACTTACAAGCAATTGAAGCTAAGCTTTGGAAAATTAGCAAGCTATAATTATTGGTGTTATGTTCACATCTATCAGTCTAAATGAAAATGGACAAGCCAAATGCCCTTGGGTCAAACTCATGTTCCCCACTGAGCTTCTATAAACTGAACAGAACTTTTCTTCACTGCAGACATAGAAAAGAAAGGCCCTGCAAATAACTGGCAGGTGAGAAACAGATGTTGTTTTGGCAAAAATACTAATTGACAGATATTTGTACAACACAAATAGTGTCTAGACTAATAGTTTATGCTTCATGCAAGATCTGACCAAACACTTTTTCTCTGTGTCACAAAATGAAGTACAAGGCGGTCACAAACATCAATGTATTGCAAATGTCATAATGAAAAATATGTTTTAACATAACCATGCAGCACATTGAGTCATAGAGTACGACAGCACAGGCACAGTTGATCCAGTCCATGTCAACCTGATCTTCTGCCTAGTCCCATCTACCTGCACCCAGATCAAATCCCTCCAACCCACTCTCATTCATGTATCTATCCAAATTTCTCTTAAATGTTACAATTGAATCTGCATCTACCACTTCCACTGGCAGCTTGTTTCACATTCACACCATCCTCTGAGTGAAGAAGTTTCCCCTCAGATTCTCCTTAAATACTTCACCTTTCATCCTCAACCAATGACCTCTAGCTCTAATCTCACCCAACTTGATGTGATCTGAAATACTTATCTTAAAACAGCATTCTCTATAGGCCTACTAGGAAATCACTCTTTAAATTAGGTGAAACATCTTATGGCTTGCATGTATTAGGTCCAGTCATTTATGCAAAATTATCTGCTGCATGACATCACTACTGTCCTGAATGATTCCTTGGACGATGTCTTCCAGATAGCAAATTCCTCCAATTATTACACTTTCTCTACACCTTCTGCTTGTTCTTTTTTATCTTGTTTGTGTTACAGAAACTGTTGGAGCCTGTGATGGATGGTTTGGAACTTGATTGAAGGATCTAGCGCTAGGCAGTGTCACGAGAGCTGCCTCATGGGAATCAGAGACGGGGGTCGGGGGGGGGGGGGGGGGGGAGATAATCAAGACCATAAGCTGACTCATGGAAAAGACCAGAGACAAGGTGTGGAGACATGATGACTCTATCTCAAAGTGGTGGGAAAGATTGAAGCATCAAGGTGAATGCAGAGGGCATCAGCAATGGCTCACAACAGGGGCAGTCAGCAGCCAGATCGGCTGTGTTCAGCCCCGAGTCAACTCACTCTTTATGGCAGGACTAAGTTTGTGTGGTTGCTCTCTTTGAATGCAGACGAAAACATGTTTCCTATATTCTGATATTTATGTGATTATTGGATTGTATTTCATACTGGTTTCCTTCAGCTTTTTGGTGTGTCCTTTCTTGTGGACAATTGGTGGGTGGGTGATCTGTTAACTTTTGTGTGTAAGAAGTGGGTGTTGGGGGTTTGGGATACTGATGCTGTTTTTTTCCGTGAGTGAGGGGGGCGAGGATTGTTATTGTCTCTGTTCTTTTTTTGTAAGTGAGGGGTTTGGGGGATTGTTATTGCTGCTGTCCTTTTCTGGAAGGGGTCTGGGAGATTGTTAATGGCACTATTCTTTTCTGTGAGTGAAGGGGTTGGTGATTGTTATTGTGGCAGTTTTTTTGCTGCAGAGGAGGGGGTGTTTTTGGGCATCTGCGAATTTTGTTTCTTTTCATTTTTATGCTGGGGGTGGAAGTTGGTGTCTTTTCTTTCTTCAATACCCATGGTCTTTTGTATTTAGTGGCTATCTGGAGAAGACAAATATCAGAGTTGTATTGTACATGCATCCTTTGACAATAAAATGAACCTTTGAAACTTAAATGAATGGTCCTAGCCTGAAATTTTGACCATTAATTCATTTCCATAGATGCTGCCTGATCTGATGAGTTCCTCCAGCATTTTGTGTGTGTTACAGTTGACATAATCACTGTACTATGGAACTGTGCACTAATGGCACTAAAATAATTTTCTGCTGTCTGTCTTGATGTATATTCAAGTTAAAGTTTATCAGCCTTAGAACAGGATCACCTCACACCATGAAAATAAGCACTTTTGGGTGCAGTGGGTCTGGTCTGATTCATAGGGATGGTTCATTTGAGTTGCTACATTTAAGCTGTTTCTTGGTTGTGAAAGCCTCTACTTTTATTTATTTTTGATTCTTAATTATTAAAACCATCTATTGTCTTCCAAATTCCTGCTGTTGTGCCACATCAGATGATGGAATATTCTTTAGAAAGCCCAACAGCATTCCATAACTTGCAGGTACAGATTGAATTCATGGAGGCCAACACAATCCGATAATAAAGGATCCTAAAAGTGATTCAACAGTGTAGCAAAGTTAAGTGCAAAACACGGATGTGCATCAGAAGGACTGAGATAGAAGGACTTCGGCTACTTTTGACACTAATGTCTCAATAACAACTCTATCAATTTCTGTCTTGGTTTCCTGAGTCCTTTATTTTTAAAATGACTATAACTTTTGTTCCTGAGACTTGTCATTAACAATTTCCGATAGCAGCAGTTTTCACCCTGCGCTATGGGCTCTGTCTAAGGGGGTCGGGACAGCTGACTAGGAGATTATGAGACCTGTGGATCAAGGTAAAACTGAAAACAAATGTCGTGAATTCTGAAAAGAGTTCAAGAATTATTTGGCTTGGAGCCATCTCAATGTCATCTTCAAGCACAAAGCTGAAATCTAAATTTGGCACTTTTATATTAGCATCTGTGTGAATAGTGAAGCTTGGCTCTCCCATTCAGTAGAACAATGACTGGGGTTAAGAAATGCTGTGTTCTATTATAACCATCGTTTCCGTACCGGATCACTTTTCTTTGAGTGCCTTAATAAATATTTGAAGTCTTGGAACTCTAGAACTCATGGTGGGTGGAAAGGAATCAATCTAGGTACCATGAGGCCACATCTTCTTTCATAACATGTAGATATTGCCACTACTCCCACAATCTCAAATAAAGACACTGGAACAGTAGTATTTGAAAGCCTCTGAAGTGGTGTGAAAACCTACTGACACCACCCCCCCCCCCACAACTTTCACTGATTTACATTTGCTACTGAAGGAATAGTTCCAAATGGGATGAATACTTGCCAGTTTGTTTGATGTAAGGGATACAGAGACACAGTCTGCAGATGCTGGAATCTGAATCAATATTGAAACTGCTGTAGGAAGTCTGTGGGTTAGGCAGCATCTATAGAAGGAAATGGACTGTGAAATCTTGGCCTTCCTCTGAAATGAAAGAGTTAAGAGGGAAAATCTGGTATAGAGTGGTGAAGGCTACAAATGCTGGCAAGCAATAGGTGGATTCAGATGAGGAGGGATGTTTGGCAGATGAAGCCAGGTACAGAAGGAAGGAAATAGTGAGAGACTAAGAGATGATAAATGGAGGCAACAAAGGGGTGTGCATTATGGAAACTGATTAGAAAGGAAGGTGGAGCATGGAACCAGATGTGGGTGTGAGGAGTGCAGATGGGAACAATTGGGGGTAGAGGGGACTCAGTGGAAGGAGAGTGTGGGTGATGGGCAGATGGAGTAGGTGGAGAAAGGGAATGAATTTGGGTGATAAGAGGCTGAGAGTGGTAGTAGGAGTGGTGTTGTGCGGGGAGTTGTGTGTATACAGGAGGACCATCAGAATTCGATGTTCATGCCATTGGAAACCAGTTGAACAGCACCTCATATTTTGCCTCATTACAACCTGATGGCATGGACATTGAATTCTCCAATGTCATGTAAACTGCTGCCCTTCTATCTCTTTCTCTCTTTTCTGATCTACCCAGATTCTTACAGCGATACAGAAATGAATGCCATACTCTACCTCTTCTTCATGGTCTATGGTACAAGTTGTCACATACAATTGTTAAAAGATCCTTGTAAATAATCAGATTGAAAAATGAGTAGAAAAATGTTGTTTACTTCTACAACTGTATAATGACTCCTGGATTATAGATTTCTGAAGTTACCACTCTCTATTAAAGATTTTTTAGGGATTCCTGAAAGGTTGGAAAGCACTGTGCTATCTAATAGGTACTGATAATATATAATGAGTACTGACAGCTGACAGCAAGATATTTTTGCAACATTAATGACAGTGCAGCTCAACTTGGCCAGCAACTTTTAGATATTTACGTTGAATTGCCAGAACTTGCTACACCATCCAATCAGAAGTGTGCAGGAAACCCCATCATTATGCTGACTAGAAAGTCTATGCCAATAGGAAACAGGAGTCACTAATGGATATGTTGTAATAGGTTTCAAAGTGATATTTTTCCCTGATGCAATGGAATACTTTAAAATTGGTTTATTATTTGACTTTTTTTAACCTGGCAAGGAAGTATTATCCACTTGAGAGAACCAATGGTACTTTGGTTTAATATCTTAACCATTATAGAGGGTTGTTGAAGGATCCTGATGAATGGTCTCTACCCAAAATGTCAACTGTTCATTTCTCTCCATAGGTGCTGCCTGCCCTGCTGAGTTCTTCCATCTCCGGGCTGCATGGCAGTATAGCAGTTAGCACAATACTTTACAGCTCCAGCAATCTTGGTTCAATTCCTACCACTGTCACTAAGTTTTTACCTGTGACTGTGTGGGCTTCCTCAAGTGCTCTGGTTTCCTTCCACGTTTCAAAGACATACAGGTTAGGGTTCGTAAGTTGTAGCATGCTACGTTGGCACCAGAAATGGATACTGAAATATTCTCTGGTGATTCGTGACATAGAACATAATTTTTAAGGTTTATTCCTAAAATAAGTAGATGATCTCAGCCAGTGTGGTTGCTGAGGTAATCCTGTTGCCTCCACAATTCTTGAACTCATGAACAAGATCAGCAGGCAATGCTGTTCAATCCAATGACAACTGATGAAAAATGTGTTTTACATATCTTGTGGAATGAAGGAAACAGACAAAAACACTGCAAACATATAAAATAGATTTGCAATGTTGCTACTAATAGATTATAAATAAATTATCATTTTATGTTCTAATACTTGGATAATAAGATACCCTGCAAGCATTTACTATCTAGGCCGGTGAGCAGTTAGTCATTACTCCAGAGGAGAGTGATGTAGATTTTTGACAAGGCACCAGATGTAAACTGGTCACTTCATGTAGAAAGAGTGCTCTTTTCATCTTAGTTCATAGAAATGCAAATGCAGACCTATCCAGTGATGCTTTTACACCCTTGGGAGCAATAGGACTTGTGTAATTACACAGGAATCTGAATCAGTCCAGATGCCTGAATGCATAGCGGAAAGTCACTTTATATATTTGTATTTATCTATCTATTTATTTGTCCATCTACCTATACAGTGTGAAGTAGACCCTTCTGGCCCTTAGAGCCATGTGGCCCAGCAACTCCTGATTTTACCCTAAAATTATGGGACAATTTACAATGACCAATTAAACTTCATTGGACTGTAGGAGGAAACTGGTACATCCGGAGGAAACCCATGCAGTCATGGGGAGAACGGACAAACTCCTTACAGACAGCAACAGGAATGGCAGATGCTTGACAATTACATTAACTGTTTTTGTATTTCTTATTTCAAAATCCATTTTTACAACAGTATGTGTATGGGTCTAGCTCCAGAAAAGATTGAAAATATTTACTTCTATCGAGTAAAGCACATCCAAATTAAAATATGGCAGAGAATTGCTTAAATGTGAATGTTGCTTCTGTCTGAAGTAGAATGGCATTGAGAATAATCTTAATGAGAACAATGGCAAATTGCAAAACAATGGCCAGGACAGGCAGGAGAATGGAAGTAAAACTCACGGACTGACTTATTGCATTTAACCATTGTACAAACATGTTCCTTTGTATTTTTCGTTTTTTGGATTGTATGGATGCTCCTAGCAGACTGGCAGTGGGGACATTATGACAGACCTAGAATATGAGAATATCAACAGAGGTTTCATTTGTAAAGTAAATTATATCAAAAGGCATAAAAACACAAAATGCTGGCAGAACTCAGCAGGCCAGACAGCATCTATGGGAGGAGGTAGTGACAACATTTTGGGCTGAAACCCTTCATCAGGAGTGAAGTAACATGGGATGGTCGAGGGGGGATAAGAAGTGGGGGGAGGGATGAAGTAGAGAGCTGGGAAGTGATAGGCTGAAGGGAAATGGGCTGGGGGAAGGTGAAGAATTATGGGAAATAAAAGAGAAAGAAAGGTAGGGCTGGGGGGAGATTATAGTGAGGGGGGAAAAAGAGAGAGAAAGAGAACCAGACTAAGATTATAGATAGGGAAGGGGTAAGGGGGGGGCAGGGGTATCAATGGAGGTCTGTGAGTTGGAATGTTCATGCCGGCAGGTAGGAGGCTACCTAGGCGGGAGATAACGTATTGCTCCATCGACCTGCATGTGGCCTCATCACCGTCAAGATGAAGGGTTTCAGCCCGAAACATCGTCACTACCTCTTCCCATAGATGCTGCCTGGCCTGCTGAGTTCTGCCAACATTTTGTGTTTTCATTTATTTCCAGCATCTGCACATTCACTTGTGTTGCCTTTATACTAAAAGGCAGTTTATATTATTTTATTAACAAGTGATGGTAGGTGCGACACAGATATCAAATACAGAATATCAATGGCAAAAGAAGATTTCCAAAAACTGAAGACGATATTAACAGACAGAAAGATGAGAATGTACACTAAAAACAGAATACTGCAGTGCTACATTTATTCTATCCTGAGTTACAGAAGTGAATGCTGGACCATTTCCCCAGCAATGGAAAAGACACTAGAAGTAGCTGAATTGTGGTTCTACAGGAGAATGTTAAAAATATCATGGACCACACACACATCAGATGAAGAAGTTCTCAGAAGAGCCCAAGCAGTTAGATCAATCATACCAACAGTAAGAGAAAGACAACTCAGATTCCTAGGACATATCTTGCGGAGAGATGAACTAGAAAAACTCAGTCTCTGGAAAGATTGAGGGCAACAAAACTAGAGGAAGCCCTAGGCTTATGTACATTAAAAGCCTAGCCAGGTGACTACACATCGAGGAGTAAACACAAAGTACACTGCAGATGCTGTGGTCAAATCAACACGTACAAACGAGCTGGAGGAACTCAACAGGTCGGGCCGCACCCGTGGAAATGAGCAGTCAACGTTTCGGGCCGAGACCCTTCGTAAGTCCTGACCCGAAACGTTGACTGCTCCTTTCCACGGGTGCGGCCCGACCTGTTTGTACGTACACATCGAGGAAATGGAAGTGATCCAAAGAACGAGGGATAGATCTGCATGGAAAACTATGGTCGCTAGCGTCCGCATCGGATATGGTACCTAACCAGACTTTAGAAGGCCACGCTTCAGTTAGTTAAAATTCCCAAATGCCTCGGAGGTTAGGAATAGAAATAATGACATCGTGTTTTCGCATGTGATTATTAAGGTCGTTACGCTTTCGAAGTTGAAGTAGAAAACTGCTGCTGCTCGATTTGCTGCAACACTACAGGGACCGGGGAAAGTGCAGTCTGTGCAGTCTGGCTCCATAGTAACTGCAGCACGCTGAGCCGAAAAGCGTGAGGTACTCGGCGTCCTTAGAAATAGAACGCAATCAGTTGGTGACTAATTATAGAGCTCGGGTCTGAGTGTAAAGCTGACCATCAACCCGATAAAGTAACATGCGATTATATGTAGTTCTAAGATGCCTTGTATATTAATATCTCTGGAGTGGATTCCATGTTTTTATTTGTACGCAAATTAAAAAGAGAAATTATGAGCAATGCAAATGAAAGATATTGCAGGCGCAACTGAAAAAAATTAGCATATGCAAGCTTTCTGGAAAAATTACAAATATTAGAATAACATAATAATCCATATGATTATTGTCGAATCCAATATCGGCGATAGCATTACTTCATTGTTACTGCCCGTCGCACAAGAAACAACAGAACGAAATATTAATTAGCTGCAAACAGTAACTGACGGTCAAATTGAAACTCTCGTTTCCTTGAAAATAAGGACGTTTTGATGCCGACTATACGGGAAAAAAACTCGATTTTGAAACGATGTTACTGCATCAAAAGAACACTGTCCAATGTTTACAGCAACAATAGTTAAGTAATTACGACTTTTTCTCACTAATTAGGTATTTACATATGGGATCTTTGGCCGGAATGATTCGGCTACAAATCGATAGTTAGATAAATACATCATCCTTCTATACTCATTTAAGTAAAACAGCATACAATCTTTATCCATTTGCTGTTTTTGAAATCGAATTCATTTGATGCATTCCATCTGTTTTGGAGATTATTAAGCTGTACTCACTAAGGGTATTGGAGCTCCCTTCATTGTGAAAGCAAAAGGTATTTCAAAGTACATTTATTAAGCAACTTTACCATGTTGGGATGTGCAGACAATTAAGTATTTTGGAGGATATGCAGTTGCAGGAAATAAAAACTCAAACAGCAGTGGGTGAAATTTATTAATGGTTCAGGGTTAAGTACTTGCCAGCATAATCTTTGAAGCTTTTCTTTCAATAGTGCCTTAAAATCTTTTATATCCATCTGGGGAGACAGATGGCATTGTAGTTCTAATCCTGGGGAAAGCCAACTCTCCTCTGGTGCATCTGTTCCTCAGTAATGCAATGAAATACTAGTCTAAAAATTTAGGACATTTAGGACAGAGTTAAGGAAAAACTTCTTCTCCCAGAGAGTTGTGGGGGTGTGGAATGCACTGCCTCAGAAGGCAGTGGAGGCCAATTCTCTGGATGCTTTGAAGAAGGAGCTAAATAGGTATCTTATGGATAGGGGAATCAAGGGATATGGGGACAAGGCAGAAACTGGGTATTGATAGTAGATGATCAGCCATGATCTCAGAATGGCGGTGCAGGCTCAAAGGGCCGAATGGTCTACTTCCACACCTATTGTCTATAAAAATGTGCTCATCTCGATAATGTGGAGGCAAAACTGAGAAGAGTGATGCTTTATTCCAGAACATTTAAATGATGCTTTGTATTGTTCTTTGTCTTTCAATAGTCAGAATATCTATAACAGAGGTATAAGTTTAAGGTGAGGAGTGAGAGAGTTAGAAGAGATGAGAGGGTGAATGCACTGTCTGAGAAGGTAAGTACTCTAAAACATTTAAAAAGGGATCACAGGGAGATAGGGTGGAGTGAAAAACATATTAGGTCAGGGCATTGAGTGTAGGAGTTGGGACATTATGTTGCTGTTGTATAAGTTGTGAGTGAGGTCATGCTTTAAGTATTGTGTACAGTTTGTGTACTGTTTTAGGAAAGATGTGGATAAACTGGAAATAGTGCAGATAAGATGTATGAGGATGTTGCCAGGGCTAGAGGGCCTGAGTTACAGGGAGAGGTTTGCCAGGAGGGTAGGAGAATGGGCCCTATGGAGGTTTTTAAAATCATGGGGGACATAGAAAAGCTGATAGTATCAATTTTTTCCCTAGAGTAGGGAAGTAGGGAAGAAAAGCATGATAGGAGAAAGATTTAAAAGGGACTTGAGTATACTTACAATAGTATCATTTAAAAAGCACTTGGATAGACATGTACATGCAAGGATAAGAAACAGGCAGATATGAGCCCAATCCAGATAATTGGATGAGATAGGTGGGCACTGTGGTCAGCGTTGACTCAGTGGGGCAAAGAGCTTGTACTGTACTGTGTTGCTCAATGATTCCATCACTCTGAGTATCTGGGCAAGAACTTAAATTGCCAAGGCATAAAAGCCTATGCACCTGGTGTTGGTAAATGGGATCAATATAGATGGGTACTTAGTCAGCGTGAACATAGTGGCCTGAATAGCCTGTCTGTCTACTGTATGACTTGGCCAAACACACAACAATGTAAGTGAGCCTTTAATACATCTAAAATGTAACATCATAGCGGTTG
Source organism: Hypanus sabinus (assembly GCF_030144855.1). Classification (NCBI taxonomy): domain Eukaryota; kingdom Metazoa; phylum Chordata; class Chondrichthyes; order Myliobatiformes; family Dasyatidae; genus Hypanus; species Hypanus sabinus. The sequence continues at coordinate 34,547,108 of NC_082708.1, read as the reverse complement.
ATTAATGTTAATCCCAAATTGCATGTAATTTTGTTTTAAACTATCCCTATGTTTTAAATGTATAGTAATATCCAAAAGTCTGATTTCTACACAACTTATTTGTCTATTGTAAGCAAAATATTTTACTCCCTTCAATTTCAAGAAGTGTTTCATTTAACATTAGAGTATTTACAATCTTTCATTTTTAGTCAGAAGGCCTACTGATGTGATTGAAAGCACTGTAAATATAAATATCTAGGTCTGAATAAAGTTTAGTCCCTTTACCAAGAGCTACAATAATAATTACATTTTAGTTCAGAAAGAATCCTTTCACATTATACAGCTAGAAAACAAAAAAAAACAATAAATATATGAAATAAGATCAAGAGTAGCCCATATAGTCTCTTGAGTCTGGACCACCATTCAATGAGATCATGGCTGATCCCATTTTTGGCAGACATCTCTGATGTCCTGTAATCAACTTAACAATGAATCTTCTTTAAACTTCCTTCAATGCAAATATATCTTTCCTTCGATAAGAAACTCAGAATACACCGTTCTGGTGGACACAAGAGATTTTGCAGCTGCTGGAAATCCAGATCAACACAAAATTCACACATAATTCTGAGCAATCCTGGAGGAATGCAGCAAGTCAGGCAGCATCTATGGAGAGGAATAAACAGTTGACATTTTGGTCAAAGACCCCTCATCAGGATTGGAAAGGGAGGGGGAAAACTCAGAATAAGAAGGTGGGAAGAGGAGAAGGAGTATAAGCTGGCAGGTGATAGGTGAAATAAGGGTTTTTTTTTCAACCAGCCCTCTTTGCATAGTAATACATTACTCTTGAATGCCCTAAGCTCTTAACTGTGGTTTTTTCAAATAACAATCTAACACAACGTATCTGCAAGTTCCCCTTCAACCATCTCATTTACTACAAAATTTCCAAAAAAACCCCAGAATACAACGTTAGTTCTGATTTTTCTTAATGCCCTACTATTTACAATCATTGCTATCTGATGGTGCATCTGTTCCTCAATACTGCACTGAGGCATGATGAACAAACTTGGACATCTGTTTTATTAAGCCATTATCCACATATCTTATGAAAACTGTGATTTCTTGCACACAGTTTCTTTCCCCCCAACCTGAACACTTGCCCATTTTCTCTTTTATTCGCCTCCTAATAGTTAACCAATATGCTTATTTGGCCTTACTTCCTTATCTGTTTTTTTTTTGTATATCAGAACCAAAATGAGAATTCTGTTACATTCCCCTTTCACCCTCGCCATTTTTTATAGATGTACCAGAGAAAGCATCCTATCCTGGTGCATCACCGATTTGTATTGCAGTCGCTCTGCTTTGCTTAGGACAGCAAGGAACTGCACAGAGTTGTGGACACAGCTCAGCACAACATAGAAACCAGCCTCCTCTCCACGGATTGTCTGCACTTCTCGTTGCCTCAATAAAATAGGCAATATTATCAAAGACCCTATTCACTCCCCCCCCATCAGACAAAAGATACAAAAGCCTGTAAGCATGTACCATCAGGTTCACGGGCAGCTTCTATTCCTACGGTATAAGACTTTTGAACAGTCGCTTCCCTGGTATGATGAAACAGACTCTTGATCTCACAAGTTACCTTGCTATGACCTTTCAACTTATCATTTGCCTGCACTGCACTTTCTCTGTCACTGTAAAACGTAATCCCACATTCCGGAATTTTTTTCTCTTGTGCTTCCCCAATGCACTGATGTGATGAAATGATCTGCATGGATGGCATGCAAAACCAAGTATTTTCACTGGACCTCTATACATGTGACAATAACAAACCAACCCTTGATCAGGGAATTATTTCAAATGACTCCTATTCTATTTTAACCACTAATAAAAATCGTCAATTTCAGAGATTAACTGCGTTCTGTCCGCAGCATTAATTACTTCGTGATCGAACAGATTGCTTTAAATTCCCAGGGATGCTGCCATCACCTAAGTAACACGCAGCCGCAGAGACGATACGGAAATCACGTGAAACCGATAGTTTACCGCGTTACCATGGAGTTAACTTAATGCACATGTGCATAAATAACGGAAGGTGATTGGTGGGATTTAATAGACGCGGGCTGATTGAAAGTAATTTGTTACATAAAATTGAATCAGAGCGAGTTACTCTGCGCGTAGAGGCCAATTAAAATCGTTCTCTTTTATGTTGTGTACTCAGTCGTAGAAATCCGAAATTGTTTCGAGTAGTTTAGGAGCCAGAGGAAAACTATTCTCAGTCATGTATAGGAACAATGTTCCTGGGGCTGTAAGGAGCAACGCTAATCGAGAGAACGTTTATTCTGTCCCACAAAGTTGTCCTGTTCTTCAAAAACAACGAACGGTTTTGGGAGTGTTAAATGAAAATGATCAACAGAAACGTTCATTTTATCAGGTAATAAGTATTTGGTTACAAAAACCGTTATTTATCTGTACAACCTATTAAGTTATTTAAACATTCTCTTTCGTGTTCTGATTCGTCCATCTGCTTCTATCTAACTTGCTCAGGTTCCTCCCAAACCCAATGGTAATGTTGCACTGGACACAAAGAATGATTTCGCTACTACTAAGAGCAGTACCGTTTTTGGGGCGCGCCCAGTTACTTCTATACCCAACCCGAATTTCAGTATTTACATAGAGGATGAAATGCAAGATGAGGCTGAGGTATCAAAACATAATCTGACGTCCGATTTGGAAACCAGATTGGAGGAAGTTAGTCACATTTCCAAACCAGTGAGCAACAATATATTGGATCTTAGTGAAGGTAAAATCTGAACTGAAACTATTGGCCTACTTGTCATTTGCTAACTGGAATAATGCCTTGCTACTTTTGTTGTTACTATTGCGTTTCGGCTTCTAAAACGCATTACTTTGTCCTTTTATCGCTCATTTCAAATACCTCATTCCTCTGCAGCTTCGCCAATGGTAGTAGATACATCAGTTCGACATATCAATTGTGAACATGTAGATTTTCTTTCTGTGGAAGAATATGCGGAAGACATTTATCAATACCTTCGAGAAGCCGAAGTAAGTTCTGCGTACTGGTTTTGCTGTAGTCGAGATTATTTCCAACACTCTCCGACTGTTAAAGTTGTCTCTTATTAAAAGTCACACTTAAGTAATTTAAAGCATTAAAGTTAACGCTTTTGAATATTGTGGGTTAATACAAATACCTCGACAGATCTTTATACTGAACCACTAGAGACGTCATTTCGGTAACACGGTCCACCCGAATCCAACTACAATTCACTTTCACCGTGACAGGTACGGCAAGGAACAATTCATTTCGATAGGGAGGCCAGATTCAAGTTTACCATGGGCATGTATAGTGGAGGGTATCAAATGAAATTTGTTTTCGCAGAAGCAAATCTTATTTTTTTTTGTACATCGGATATAACTTGGCTAACAAAATAAATCTGAACGTTTCAGGTTAGGAGTAGGCCAAAAATTGATTACATGAGGAAGCAACCAGATATAACAGCCAGTATGCGCTGCATCCTTGTGGATTGGCTGGTGGAAGTCAGCGAGGAGTACAATTTGCAAACGGAAACTTTGTACTTGGCAATAAACTACTTGGACAGATTCCTGTCATGTATGTCGGTACTACGAGGAAAATTGCAACTTGTAGGGACAGCAGCCATGCTGGTGGCATCGTAAGTTTTATTTTTCTATAATTCAAAGATACAGCGCGAAATAGGGCCTTCTGACCGTCCGAGATGCGTCGCCCAGCGACTCCGATTTAACTCCTGTCTAACTACATTACAATTTATAATGGCCAATTGATGGTCTACCAGCACATGGAGATCTCTGTGGGAGAATGCTGCCGACTGGCACATTCTCGGCTGCAGGAGTACGTGCTGGGGGACGCACTGAAACTTGGTGCAGCCACCGCAAGAGCCCGGTGGGGAAGGACCACAGTTTAGTTCTTCTCCCGCGGGAGTTGAGGGGTAGAGTGGTGGGGAGTATACTCCTCAAAGAAATGCAAATATGACAGTGCAACGTGGGTGGCTAAAAGTGCACATGTAGAGACTGTAATGGAAACATTTGTGAAGGATTGAGAGACATTGCAGTTTTTTAATTAAAAATAAACTATTCAATGGCCAATTAACCTACTAATCAGTACGTCTTTGGACCGTGGGAGGAAACTGGAGCACCCGGCGGCACCCACCTATTTCAAGGGGAGGGCGTACAAACTCCTTATGGAATTGAATTCCGTCCCGTCGAGTTGCAACAGCATCCAGCAAACAGCAGCGCTTAATTGCGAAACACAAAAGTTGTGTAGATTTTAAACTTCTCTGCTTATTTCTTCCTTAGTAAATATGAAGAAATATATCCCCCAGAAGTTGATGAATTTGTCTACATAACGGACGACACATACACAAGGAAGCAACTCTTACGCATGGAGCATCTCATCCTCAAGGTTTTGAGCTTTGGCGTGGCAGTACCGACAGTCAACCAATTCCTAACACAATTTTTAAAGGAAAAGGGAATTGGAGGACAAATGGGAACCCTGGCTATGGTACATACTATTGGTTTGTGAAATTGGTCCCAATAACTGGGCTAGTACAAGTTTATCTTTGAACTGACATCTACTTTTTTAATAATAAAATGGGTAACAATTTATTTAGTTCCCAAGGTCGAACAGTCGTTCCCTCAAGGGAAAAATGAATCTGCTGAATGGAGTGGAATGATAAGTTTCAGGGTATTGCATGAATTGAGAAATTTACTAAAATCGCAATCCATTTAATAATTTAAAGTTGAAGTTGTGAATGTTTTACTAGTTCAGTTTTGGAATTAATATTTGTATCTAAATGCCAAGAAATAAATCAATTGGTTTGGGGGTGTGTGTACTGGTTACAAACGTGTTCAGTCTTGCCAACAAAACTGAAAACCAGTTCTAATTTAAGAATATAAGAGTTGATTTCCCTTAATTTCTAAATTATCTCTAAAATAGGACCAATGAATTTGAAGAGCTAGCTTGAAATGGTATCAGATATTCAGGGGATTTAATCAGAAAGATGGTGGATAACCCATTAACATTGGAGTACACATGGTTTTCAAACCTTCCTGAGGTCAACCCTTCAATTCCATCCAAAGTGCAAGCTTAGAGGAGTTAAAATATAAACTAGAAGAAATTTGGCTGGCAAATCAGTCTTGGATTTGAAAATGGCTGGAGCAAAACTGGAAAATCTAGAATTAAAAACTAAAGCCAGTTTTGAGGATTGAATCTTGTAACTGGAAGGATTGACTGTCTCTATGGCAGTGTTTTGTATATTGAGGACAAATGTGAATCAGTTAATTAGCCTGCTGTTCTTGGTACACATATCCCAAGAGGATGGGACTAGGAAATAAGAAATTTTTAGTTTTTGTAGAAAATTATGAACATCTGATAGAAAAAATAAATATAGGACTTGATAGTTATGGTTAAAGCTCCACTAACAAATCTGAGTTCCTTTGGACTTGAATCTCCATTCTAAGCTGTGAAATGATGGAAGGTGCACTAGAATCTTGGTCTTTGTGGATTAGGAAAACAATTGTAACACCCTTTAGAAATGTAGGCCAATTGCCTTATTTTCATGGGGGGAAAATGCTGATACTTGTGCAATTGAGCAGAATCTCTCAATCTGGGAGGGGGGGGGATTGACTGGACCACTTTAAAAGTTGCTCTTCAAGAAGTGCTTAAGAATCTCAATTGCTGCACAGATGATGACTTGTAGTTTTTTTTTCTTGATGGCATGCTGCAAGAAGTGTGATTAAAGCACAATGTTTGACAAACTTGGGTAGGAAAGCAAATTTGAGATGCTGCAAATATTAACTAGGTGAAATTTTGGCAAGTAGACTGACTCTGGGGAAAGTAATAAAAACTTTAAAGAGACTAAATGTTACTACACAAAATATCTAGGTCCTTTCCCATGAAGCTTGAGGGTTTAGGAAATGGGATGGCAAATTAAATGTTTTACCTGTTGGTGTGAAAATTTGCAGTCATTGCTGTATATAAGGTACAGACACATCACCGGAATACCATTAAAATGTACTTGAGGAATGGTCACTAGCTGACAAGAGGAATTGTGCTTTGATTTGGAAATTGTAATGAGGAGACATCAAAGAAGGAATGAATATAAAGTGAAGGGCTTGTTTGATTTCTGCAAAGGCCAGAGTTTGGGTAGAAAAGTGGGAAATGAGGCCAGATTGAATCTAACTGCATGTGACAGATATTGCTGAACCTAATGCATTCTGATCGAAGATGTCAAACTGCAATGTGGCCCACTTATTTAATTGTTAATGCACCTGTACAGGAAAACTCAACTTCTGGACATCGAGGAACTGCCAGGGCAATAACTTGAATATGCCAGTGCATTAAAGACAAATGATGTGATTCTTGAAGAATGTCGAGCACTAATTATTAAAAGCCTGACTGATATGATTTGCTTATTACAATCCAGTTTGGGATAGACCAGTACATGTTCAAACAGCCAGAAGCAGATTTTGAGATTGAAGCTGGATGGAGTTTAAAGATAATTGACTTGTCAAGCTGTTTCTTTAATTGAAATGGTGTCTTGAGTATTTGTGGTGAATTTGTAACTTTGTCAATAGATATTTTCCAGATTTGGTAGGAGATGCAAGAATCTAGATGTTGGCATCTGGATCCAAAATACCAACCCAAAATGTCAACTATCTCTGCCTCAATAGATGTTGCTCATTGTTGAGTTCTTCCAGGTTTTGGCACTGAAAGCTTGGCACTGGAATTGGTCAAAGTTTGGAATAAATTTGTCTTGTGCAACCTCTAAAATGAAGTTTATCTCTAATGATCTAATGTGTGAAGTTAACTAGCTAACAATATTTCTTCTATCTACAGTATATAGCTGAACTAAGTTTACTGGAAACTGATGTATGTCTCAAGTACATTCCTTCCCTGACAGCAGCAGCTGCATATAGCTTGGCAAACTACACAATTAATAAAGCTTTTTGGGTAAGTATCTTTTGTACTAATGACATGTTCAACAGAATTACTGAAAAGACAGCACTTCATACTGGCCTTTACATGACACATATGTCAAACTGATAATCACATAGAACTGTTAGCCAGTAGATAAAATTTGGTAAAGGCATGATCCTATAAAGTACAATAAAACTAATATTTTGGTTTGGATCACAGCTTGGAGGATTGACTAACTGAAGCCAATCTATCCTATAAAACAATTTGAACATTGGCACTTTGAAATTTTAAAAAAAATTCTAATCTAACTCTGATTTTTGGGGCAAATCTTCGTCTAGTTTGAGCTGAGTTTCGAGCACTAATGATTTGGACTTTGCATAATTAAAGTTTACATGCAAGTCTGATTACCAACAATGAAAACTAATGAAATTGTAACTTTTGCTTGATAGCCAGAATCTCTTGCTGCATTCACTGGTTACACGCTGTCTGATATTGTACCTTGTCTGAATGACTTGCATAAGATGTTTCTTCAAGCAAAATTCCAGCCACAACAAGCAATTAAAGAAAAGTACAAAAGCTCAAAGTAAGTTTTTTTTTGTTTTTTAATTCAATCTAATCTGTAAATATTTTTCACATAAATGTAATGCTTCTCTCCAGGTATCTGGGAATTTCTCTCATTGAACCCCCAGCAACTTTACCTCTGGAACTGAAGTGCAATTGAAGGATGAAAATTGAATGTTGATACCAAAGTAGGCTGAACTGGGCATGGCAACATTATCATTTGTGGAATGCTGCTGGTCATCTCCATGTGGCTGTAGGCCATGACTGGAATGACACTTAGAATATTAGTGCAATTTTGTCTACAGCAGGGGTTCCCAATCTTTTAATGTCATGGACCCCCTACCATAAAGAGGTTGGAGGACACAGGTTGGGAGCCCCTAGTCTACAGTATTTTACTTTTTAAAAAAATTAGTTTAGTTTTATAAATTGAGTAACATGTATTTTTAATAAATCTAAATGCAAATCATCTCTCATTTTTAACTAAGTTTCTTGGATGAGAAATGAATATTGTACTCTGCATTGGGGCAGTAAATAAAGCACTTTAAAAAAAAAACAACAACATGCAGTTAGTGATCTTAGTCATTTTGGTGAAGAAGTTGCAAAACAATGTAAATGATTTGTAAGTAACTAAGAGCAGCAAACATTGCAATGATATTCCAAATATGGAATTCTTACCCCATCACTTATTTTTTTCTCTCCCTCTCAATAACTAGCCTGTTCTCCATCTTCCTCTGGTGCTCCCCTCCCTGTTTCCTTCTTCCAAGGCTTCCATTCTATGATACTCCCCTTCTCTAGCCTTGTATCCCCTTTACCAGTCAACCTCCCAGCTCTTAACTTCATCCCTCCCCTCCCGTCTTTTCCTATCATTTTGGATCTCCCCTCCCCCTTTCAAATCTCTCATCTCTTCAGTTAGTCCTGACGAAGGGTCTCGACCCAAAACGTTGACTGTACTTCCTATAGATGCTGCCTGGCCTGCTGCATTCCACCAGCATTTTGTGTGTGTTGCTTGAATTTCCAGCAGCTGCAAATTTCCTTGTTTGCATTCCAAATATGGAGATTCAGCAGCACCAGGTTCCGGTCAAATCTGTACATTTACACTTTTGCTTTTATTGAAATTGTAGTAATAAGAAACTTGCTCAATTGACCTGTATTTGAAGAAAATAACTGTTTCAGCTGTATAGGCCTGGGATGGGGGTGTGTGTAAATGAGGATGGATATTATGAACTGCCATTTTTGCATCTGTCCTCCAAGAAATGATTTCTGTTGAATCAGCATACTGAAACAATTGACTTCATGTAACCCTGAACAGTTTTTCAGGTAGGCCAGGCAGCATCTGTGGGAAAAGAGCAAGCAGTTGATATTTCAGGCAGACTCTTCATCAGGACTGGACTTTGAGTATGTTACTTGATTTCTAGCATCTACAGACATTCTCCTGTTTGAATTTCACAAGGCAAGTTTATTTCCATGCTATCAAGTTTGAGATTGCATGCAACACCCAACAAATCAAAAGTGCCAGTCTCATGGCAACACAAGGGCTTGAGCAACAGTTCAGAAATAAATATGAAGCCTAACTCCATGATAGGATATCTAAATTCAATTACATAATCTGAACTTGGTTTCTAAAATGAAAAGCCCATTGTAATGAGACAATGTGGCCTATGTTATGGTGCTGAGATCACATTGAATTTATAATTAAGACCTCTAATGGCCAAACAAAGGATTTTATCCTTGTTTCATTGTAGCCTTTGTAATTTAACTATAGATGAATACTCAGTCTTCACCAATAGCAGATTGTTTCTTCAAATTAGCACCACTTGTTAGATTCATTATCCTATCAGACATCCCACTACTTTTGGGTGCAAGGATCCAGAAGTAAAATGTCTTCAAGACTGATTTCAACATGCCCATATGGATACAGTGGGCTGAAGGGACAGTTTCTGTGCTGATTTAGGTAATACTGATGTCAATTAAATTGTGCTAACATATATTTGGATTCTGCCTTTGCTTAGTGTACCTTTTGTAGTGTTGAATGTGGAGATTCATCTCTACACAGATAAGCCATTCTGGAACCTGTTGACTAGCCACTCACTGGAGCTTGGAAAAATGGGTGGACTTGTGACTCCTGACTCCTTAGTGGTGTTCAGTGTGGATACTTGGAGAATGTCTCTCCAAGTAAATTTATCTAGCTCCAAGGGGCACAGTTTCAGAAGGGGTTGCTAATTTAAGACTGATGAGAGGGAATGTATTTTCTGTGAGGTCTGACTCTCCTACTCAAGCAGTGATGTGATATGAAATCTTTTGGCAGCAGAGTGCAGACAAATCTAGTTAAAATATGCTGCAAAACAAAAGGATGGGTGGTGTTCATTGCTTCAGGGTATGATTTGAAGATGGAGCCAAAGTGTATATGAAGAGAGCAGATAATTGGTATTGAAGCTAAAATAGGACTGTCTGTGATCTTATTGAATTGCACAGCAAGGTTGAGGGGCCAATTGTTTTAATCCTGCTTGTTTCTCATTATGGGTGTTGTAATTGATCTTAAATATTATGCATGCATTGAAAGGGAGATTAAAACTAGACATGTGAATCCCTACAGCATCTGTTGACCCTGTAATCTGTCAGAACATCTTTAATGAGGTTAAGCCTGATGGTGTATATAGTAGGTCACTGGAAACCTATGCCAACCAACAGGTGAGTGTTCAAGGACATCTTCAACCTCTGCTGTAGTCAGAGGTTCCCACCAGCTTCAAAAGGGAGACAATCATACCCAAGAGCTGGCTGAGTTGCCTTAATGACAATTACCTAGTTACATTCACATCTACTGAAAAGAGCTGGTTAGTCAGTCACCTCCTGTCCAAGCAAGGACCTAGACCTCCTGCATTTGCCTACTGCCACAATAGGTCTACAGTAGATGCAATCTCACTGGCTTTCCACTTGGTCTTGCAACACCTGGACCATAGCAGTACCTACATCTGAGCATCCATATATAACCATATAACTACAGCATAGAAACAGGCCACCTCGGCCCTTCTAGTCCACACCAAACACTTACTCTCACCTAATAGGTGAGAGTCCCATTGGCCCGCACTCAGCCCATAACCCTCCATTCCTTTCTGTCCATATACCTATCCAATTTTACTTTAAATGACAATACCGAACCTGCCTCGACCACTTCTACTGGAAGCTCATTCCACACAGCTGCCACTCTGAGTAAAGAAATTCCCCCTCATGTTACCCCTAAACTTTTGCCCCCTAACTCTCAACTCGTGTCCTCATGTTTGAATCTCCCCTACTCTCAATGGAAAAAGCCTATCCATGTCAACTCTATCTATCCCCCTCATAATTTTAAATACCTCTATCAAGTTCCCCCCCCCCCCCCCAACCTACGCTCCAAAGAACAAGGACCTAACTTGTTCAACCTTTAACTTAGGTGCTGAAACCCAGGTAACATTCTAGTAAATCTCCTCTTAACTCCTATTTTGTTGACATCTTTCCTATCACTCGGTGACCAGAACTGTACATAATATTTCAAATTTGGCCTTACCAATGCCTTGTACAATTTTAACATTACCTCCCAACTCCTAAACTCAGTGCTTTAATTTATAAAGGCCAGCATACCAAAAGCTTTCTTCACCACCCTATCCACATGAGATTCCACCTTCAGAGAGCTATGCGCCATTATTCCTAGATCACTCTGTTCTACTGCATTCTTCAATGCCCTACCATTTACCATGTATGTCCTATTTTGATTATTCCTACCAAAATGTAGCACCTCACACTTATCAGCATTAAACTCCATCTGCCATCTTTCAGCCCACTCTACTAACTGGCCTAAATCTCTCTGCAAACTTTGAAAACCTACTTCATTATACACAATGCCACCTATCTTAGTATCATCTGCATACTTATTAATCCAATTTATCAACCAAATCATTAATGTATATGACAAACCACACTGGACCCAGTACAGATCCCTGAGGCACACCACTAGTCACCGGCCTCCAACCTGACAAACAGTTATCCACCACTACTCTCTGGCACCTCCCATTCAGCCACTGTTGAATCCATTTTATACTTCGATATAATGATTGAACCTTCCGAACTAACCTTCCATGCAGAACCTTGTCAAAGGCCTTACTGAAGTCCATATAGACAACATCTACTGCTTTACCCTCATCAACTTTCCTCGTTACCTCTTCAAAAAATTCAATAAGATTTGTCAAACATGACCTTCCATGCATGAATCCATGTTGACTGTTCCTAATCAGACCCTGTCTATTCAGATAATTATATATACCATCTCTCAGAATACTATCCATGAATTTACCCACCACTGACGTCAAACTTACACGCCTATAATTGCTAGGCTTACTCTTAGAATTCAGAACAATGATACTCAGTACTAATCAACAAGCTCCAAATCCTGGGAATCTGTATCTCCCTCTGCAATTAGATCCTTCACTTCAGTCAGTCAGTGATCAAGAATATCATTTCCTCACTGACGATCAACAATGGCGCACCTCAAGGATGCATGCTTAGCCCACTGCTCTACTCTTTCTTGGTTAGGCACAATTCAAATGCCATCTATAAATTTGCCAATGACAGTACTATTAGCAGATTCTAGGAGGCATATAGTTGTGACGTAGATCAGCTGGATGAATGGTGTTGTAACAACTATCTTGCATCTCAACATCAGTAAGTCCACAGAGAATTGATTGTGGATTTCTGGAAGGGGAAATTGAGGGTACATTCAGTCTTCTTCATCGAGAGATCAGCAGTAGAAAGGGTGAGCAGTTTCAAGTTCCTGGGTGTTAATATCCCTGAAGATCTATCCTGAGTCCAACATATGCAATTTCAAAGGAAAAAGTGTAGATTTCATTAGTATTTCATGAAAGACTTCCAGATTTCTACAGATATACCATGGAGAGTACCTAAAATGGTTGCATCACCATCAGTTATGGAGGGGCCACTGCTGATGGTCAGCCTCATGGGTATTAGCCTCCCCAGCGTTGACTGTATCCTCCAAAGGGTGACATCCATTATTAAAGACCCTATCACCTGATTTAATATATATATGTTTATAAAAATCTTATTGTAATTTATGTTTATTATGTATTGCAATATACTGCTATTGTATATACCAATGATATTAAATCGGATTCTAATTTGGGGTGAAGACTCTGTTCCTACTACAGTATCATCATATACCACTTGGCTGAGGTTGTCTGCTGCTAAAACCTCCTCTGTGCTGCTTACCTCAAGGTGTGATGATCGCAATACTTTCCTGTTTGGTCTTCCTTTGACTCTATAAACTGCAGGTTAGTCATTGCTACCCTCCAATTTCATAACATAAAGATTTGGAAGATATCAACTATAGCATTCACTCTCCCCAAACCACCTCTTTTAAAAACTTGAAAACTGAACTTCAAGAAATCACCTTCTATAAACATTTGACTATCATAAGAAATAATGGTGGCATTTAAAAGTTAGTCTGATATTCCTGCCCTTTGTAGGACTGTACTTTTGAACATGGAAGAGGACAGCACATGAAAATGGTCTCATCTATGTAGCTTGACATACTGAGTGTTCAGTCACAACATGCTCACTATCCCAGTGTACATCCACAGCAACCTTGTCCTGAAACAGGGGTTCCCAACCCCTTGCTTAATGGTAATGGTGAATGGTATAAACAAGGTTAGGAACCCCTGTCCTGAAAGAAGACCAATTGCGGCCTTTATCTAAATGAGGGCAGTAAGGTCTATGAAGTCCGCCCAGCAAATTGCTTATGCCTGACATCAAACAATTACCCATCATTGGCATGTGTACTTGCCTGCTAAGTGCATCTTCAATGGGGTCCTACCACCAAACACATCTTTACCTCCTCCCCCACTCTAGGTAAATTTTAACAATCAAATTATTTTGCCTGCCAAGGAACATGGGCATCATTCTCTGTGATTCCCTTGTCTATTCATCCCTCCCTATTAATTTCCTTTCAGACACTTATCCCTGCAAGTGGAAGAAGTGCTACATCTGCCCATTCACCTCCTCCCTCACCTCCATTCAGGACTCCGAACAGTCATTCCAGGTGAAGCAACACCTCTGTTTTGTTGAGATCATCTACCATATCCAGTGCTCCTGATGTGGCCTCATCTACATTGGTGAAACTGTCATTTATTGGGGGACCACTCTGTCAAGCATCTTTGCTCCATCTGCAACAAGCAAGATTTCTTGGTGGCCAACCATTTTAATTCCAGTCCCACTCCCCTTCTTATATGCCAGTTCATGGCCTCCTGTACTGTCATGATGAGGCCACTCTCAGAGAAGCAACATCTCATATTTCGAATGGCTAACCTACAAGCTGTTGGCATGAACATTGATTTCTCTAACTTCTAGTAATTTCCACCCTTCACCCTTCCCTCTTCTTCCATTCCCCACTCTGGCTCCCCTTAGCTTAGCCAACTGTTCTGGTCTACTCTATTTCTACGACTGTGTGGTTAGATTTCATAGGAATTTGAGGAGATTTGGTTTGTCACCTAAGACTTGTACAGATGTAGCTTGGAGAATATTTTGACAGGCTGCGCCACTGTCAGGTATGGGGGGTGGTGGGGGGGGGGGGGGGGATGCTACTGCACAGGATTGAAAGAAGCTACAGAAAGTTGTAAAATTAGTCAGCTCTATCTTGGGTACTAGCCTCTGTAGTATCCAATACATTTTCAAGGAGCGATGCCTCAGAGAGGCAGTGTCCATTATAAAGGACCACCATCACCTGGGAGATGCCCTTTTCTCATTGTTACCATCAGGAAGGAGGTACAGAAGCATGAAGGCACACACTCAGTAACTCAGGAACAGCTTCTTCCCCTCTGCCATCTAATTTCTAACTGTACATTGAACCCAGGAGCAGTACCTCAGTTTTTAAAGATTATTTTGGTTTTTTCACTAATTGTAATTGATGTACTTATTTTTTTCTATATTATCATATATTGCATTGTACTGCTGCCACTAAGTTAACAAACTTTACGACATATGGTGCTGATATTAAACCTGATTCTGATTCTCTTAGCTCTTTTCCCTCATCTGCCTTTCACTTCCCCTTTCTCCCACAGTCCACAATCCTCTTTTTAAATTAGATTCCTCCTCTTTCAGCCCTTTACTTTTCCACCTATCAACTCACACTTCATTTCCACTCCCCCACCTACCTGGCTTCTCCTTCTAGCTTGAACTCATTCCCCTCCCTCCACCATCCTATTCTGGCTTCTTTTCCTCTTCCTTTCCAGTGCTGATGAAGGATCTTAGTCCAAAACATCAACTTTTTATTCCTTTCCAGATACTGCCTCACTAATGGTGTGGAAGTCAAGAAATAATGATGAAATGTACTCCTAACCATGATGATCTAGCTAGCTGTCTTTGTAAACTGCGGTGAAGAGACATGAACAAGCATAAATTATAATAAGAGTTTCAGCGGTTGATCAAATTAAAGGGCAAGTAGCAAGAATGATTTATCAGGACTAGTTCTGGAGGAATGGAAAATTGCAAATTTCATTCTTCACTTTAAGAAGAGTGGGAAGCAAAGGACAGGAAATTAAAGACTGGTTAGCCCGACTTCAGTAGTTGGCAATATTTTAAAGTCCATTATTGAGGTTTTGGGGTACTTGGAATCACATGATAAAATAGTCTGATTTTAGCAAGGTTTCCTTCAGTGGCTACTTTGCCTGAAAAATCTGCTGGAATTCTTTAAAAAAGTAACAAAGGAGAGTCAGTGGATGTTGTTTGCTTGGATTTTCAAAAGGCCTTTGACAAGGTGTCATACATAAGTTTGCTAAACAACACACGAGCCCGTGGTATTACTTTAAAGATACTAACATGAATCGAAGATTTACAGACAGGCATAAGGCAAAGAGTGGGTGTAAAGGGGGCCGTTTCTGGCTGGTTGCTGGTGACCAGTGGTGTTCCTTTAAATGTTAAGGACCTGGATGATGGAATTTATTGCTTTGTAGCCAAGTGTGTGGATGATGCAAAGATAGGTGGAGAGCAAGCAAGGTGCCTACAGAAAGATCAGGACAGGTTGTGAGAATGGGCAAAGAAGTAGCAGGTGAAGTACAATGTGGGGAAATGTATGGTCATGCACTTTGATAGAAGAATAAATCCACGGGCTTTTTTTTTAAATGGGGAGAGAATTCTGAAATCAGCAGTGTAAAGGGACTTGCAAGTCCTTGTGCAGGATTCCCTAAAGATTAACTTGCAGTTTGAGTTATAGAAAGGAAGGCAAATACAAAGTCAGCCTTCACTTTGAGAGGACTAGAATATGTCCTCTCAAAATAGAGAACGTAATGCTGAGGCTTTATAAGGGCATTGAAAGGGCTGCATTTGGAGTTTTGGGCCCCATATCTAGGAAAGGTGTTCTGGTTTTGGAGAGGGACTAGAGGTGATTTATGAGAATGATGCTCGGGATAAGAGGGTTAACATATGAGAAGTCTTTGATGGCTCTGGGCCTGTATTTGCTAGAGTTTATAATGGTGATAGAGTATCTCAGTAAATCCTACCTAAGACTGAAATGCCTAAATAGACTGGGCATAAAGGGGATTCTAGGACCAGAGGGCACAGCCTCAGATTAAAAGAATGCCCCTTTAGAATAGATGTGAGGAGGAATGGCTTAAACAGAATATAGTATTAATGGTAAGACTCTTGGCAGTGTGAAAGATCAGAGGGATCTTGGGGTCCAAGTCCATCGGACACTCAAAGCTGCTGCACAGGTTGACTCTGTGGTTAAGGCATATTGGCCTTCATTAATCATGGAACTGAATTTAGGAGCCAAGAGGTAATGTTGTAGCTATATAGGACCCTGGTCAGACCCCACTTGGAGTACTCTCAGTTCTGGTCGTCTCACTGCAGGAAAGATGTGGAAGCCATTGAAAGGATGCAGAGGAGATTTACAGGGATGTTGCCTGGATTAAGGAGCATGCCTTATGAGAATAGGTTGAGTGAACTTGGTCTTTTCTCCTTGGAGCGAAGGATGATGAGAGGTGACCTGATAGAGGTGTATAAGATGTTGAGAGGCGTTGATCGTGTGGACAGTCGGAGGCTTTTTCCCAGGGCTGAAATGGATACCACAAGTTTAAGGTGCTGGGTACAGGGGAGATGACAGGGGTATGTTTTTTACGCAGAGAGTGGTGAGTGCGTGGAATGGGCTGCCGGCAACGGTGGTGGAGGCAGATATGATAGGATCTTTTAAGAGACTTTTGGATGGGTACATGGAGCTTAGAAAAATAGATGGCTATGGGTAAGCCTAGTAATTTCTAAGGTAGGGACATGTTCGGCACAGCTTTGTGGGCTGAAGGGCCTGTATTGTGCTGTCGGTTTTCTATGTTCTAAGCCAGAGCAGGGTGAATATGTGGAATTCATTGCTGTGGAGCCAAGTCATTTGGTATATTTAAAGTGGAGGTTGATGGATTAGGAAGGACGTCAAAATTAACAGGAGGAGGCAGAGGATTAATACATCAACCATGACTGAATGGCATAGTAGACTTTGACATACTGAATGGCCTAAATCGCATCTTACGCTCCGCTAACCTCTTCCAGCGTCTGGAGTTTTCCTCTAGATTCCCGCATCGGTAGTCCCCTATGCCTTCGTGAAGACAAATGCTATGATTTACAACCTAATCTTCGCTAACAGTTAGCCGCCGAGATCGCAGGCAGGGCGTCTCGGGCCACACATGTGCGCATGCTCGGCGGGAACGGGAGCGAAGCAGCGGATTGGTGCAGGTGATAGGGGGCGGGGAAAAGCGTCGCTGGCTGCGGAAATAGGCGGGTGTTTCAAATCGCGCGAGATTTACGTAGTTCCCGCATGGGGGTTCAGGGTTCGGGGCATTGGAATGAGTGCGGGAGGTAACGATAGCGGGTGGGCAGGTGGAGAGTCCGCTACCCCTCCCTCGTGTAACGTCAGCTACCATGAATTGACCACGGTGAACATGGACGAGGCTTGTGATGAAACTAATGCCGACCCTGACGGAGGGCGGGGAGCACAAGAGTCTTCGGAGAACAGAGACAGCCCCGGGGAAGAGGAGGAGGAGGAGGAGGATGAGGAGGACGACGAGGAGGATGAAGAGGAGGAGGAGGAGGAGGAGGATGAAGATGAAAGCGGCGACAGCGAGAGGGTGACTAGAAAGTGTGTGTATGAGGGATGTACCGAGACCACTACCCAAGTGGCTAAACCGAGGAAGCCCTGGATGTGCAAGAAACACCGCAACAAAACTTATAAAGACAAGTACAAGAAGAGGAAGAGTGTCCAGGCCTTGGCCAGCACAAACAAGAGTGATGTGAGGACATTTGCTCTTACTGGACTCATCAGAATTGGTTCATTGATGTATTTGTTTTGCCTTTTCGTGCTCTTTGAGCCCTCCATTGGACTTTTGAGATTTTTATTATGTACTTATTTATTTGCAGAAGACATAACTCGGTTCCACAGAAACTTAAGTTACAACATGGAATGAGGCTATTTCGGCTAAATCTGTATTGGTAGTTAGTTCAACGACTCTGACCCCTTGTATTTTTCCTTCTTTTCACTACTTACACAGTTGTGAGTACTGTGAATGAAATATCCATCCATTACTATTTTAGGTCCTGTCCTTTGTGCTAAACAGATGTCCCTCATCAGAAATGAAAATTATTTATCTTTCTAATAGGCATCTTGAGTTTCTGGTTGTGTATCATTTAAACTTATCTCTCCCATTCCAACGCTGACTTGTTTCTCATTGGCCTTCTTAAATGCCAAGGTATGGCCAAACGTGAACAAGATGAAGAGCACCTTAATCTACTTGAATAGCCTACAATCCAATGGTATGCATGTTGAAGTTTCCACCTTTTAGGTAACTCAGACCTCTGGTGTTCCTTTCCCATTCCTGGTCGACCTAGATCCACTCGTCCTATTTCCTCCTTGCCCCATTATCTCAGTTTGTTACTCTGCCCCACTCATCATGCACTTGGGATACTTCACACTAGGCCTACTATTTTAATTGCCTCCCCATGTGGTTAAATCCGCTCTTCATCTAGTTATACTTATCTTCAGACCTCAACCTCTATCTTCCTCCTTCTCCCCAGCTGTCCATTATCGCTCCCTCATCTTGGCTCATGTAATACCTTTGATCCTCCCCCACTGTTCCATCTGCTCATCAGTCCCCATTGTACCACCAGTGCAGTCAGATCCCTCTTTATACTGGCTACCTTCCCACCACACTCTCAATACTTTTACAGGGGCTTGACCAAAGCCACAATTATTTCTTTGCCTCTACAGTTGCTGCCTAACTTGCTGAGTTCCTCCAGCTGTTTTCCAGTATTTTTCATGTTCTAATTAGTTCTGTTTTCTTGTACTATTTGTACAAGTCTAGCCTGCTGGTGAGCTCTCACTATTTTGAGGCTCACACATAATGCAGTCCAAGAAGCTCAATTTGCCGATAGCTGCCAATAATTAAGCCATCTTTATTTACCCTATCACAGACATCTCTTCAGTCTTGTGCATTCCTCCTCTGTCTTCTCTCTATTAAAAACTAACTTGCATCTTTTCCCACTTTATTGTTTTTCTTACTTCAGCTGCTTTGCTGGCCATTCCCCCCCCCCCCCCCAGCATTTTCTTTAAAGTGTTTTTGTGTAGCCTGGAGAAGCTAGTGAAAAGACACATTATTTTTTTCCCCTTACTAATTTTGAGATTATTGGAGATCTCCTATGTGACCAATATTATATCTATCATCGATTAAAATGTCCTCTTCACACTACTTCTGGATGTAGGTTTTGTGCAGTTTGCCTGTTGTCAATGCCACATTACAAAAATATTTAATAGTAAAGCCAGTTTGGACATTCTAAAGCTGTGAAAGGAAATCAGATAGAGCAACAGTGGATTCTGGTTAATCGGGACAGCATTTTTTTTGGGACAACTCCTAAAACTCATTAATAGCCAGGATTCCTTTCTTATTTTTTAGGGACACCATGCTGCTTAATTGGGACAGGAGAAACTGTTGCTGAACAGTTTCTCACTAGTGTCTGTAGTGTGTAATGGTGTGACCATTAGATACTAAACTGTGCTTCTAGCAAAGATTTTAGGTGGTGTCAGTTATGTGTACTTGTGTTCCATTGTTAGTTTTGGGCCGAAGGACGCTGATTCAAAAAGCAGTGATTTTTAATAATGTTATGTTTATATTTTGACTTAAAAAAATTCAGACCCTTGCCAAGATGCCATGAAAAGATTTGACACTAGCCAAAAAAATTCCTGCTGGAGCAAATTAAAAGTCATCCACCTAACACCAGCTGGCAGAGTGTTAAAATCTACAACTGCATGCTTGATACATCTGCAAGATGAACTGTGAGAAGAATGGGCATTATGAGAGGACAGGGAACATCCCAAAAACAAAAGCGTGAAGGTAAGGATCCCGATGTTGAAGAGAACCTCATTCAATGAGTTCCCATTATAAATGGACGTGAGTGTCAGTGGACCAATGATTTTTTAAAAAACAAGTCGGAGGTGCTGGCTAAGAAGCTTGTTATGAAGATTTGAAAGCAGCAGATGGTTGGTTGTCTCTGGAAGTGTTCACACCACATTAACTTCAAGAAAGCACATGCTGAGAAGACAGTGCTGATGCTGTAAGTGGAGATACATCGAAATTTAGAAAACTCACTGACTTGCTTCATAAATTCTGTGTAGATGATGTCTACGATGCCTATGAAACAGGCTGTTTTTTTTAAAGTGCCATTCTGAACAGTTCCCTTGGCTACAATATACAACAATTATAAGGTTCAAAGAAAGCAATGGATCGCATAAGTGTTTGATTATCTGCAGTAGGTGTCTGCGTTGATTTTGTTCATTTATAGTAAATTAAAAGAATGTGGCTGTGTACACTGAGTTCCTCTGGTAAATTTTAGGTACTAATACAGTTTTATAGTACTGTAGTAGTATTGCTAATGTAATTTTTTCTCTACATTTCATTTACATCCACTTTGTAACTCAGTTAAACAGTAGTTTGTATGTTTTAATATTTTAACTATTTCCATAAAATTTTGGCTAATTCGGGCAGCTGCATAATTGGACCAAAACATACCTGTCCTGACGTGTCCCAATTAATCAGAATCCACTGTAAGTATTTGAGCCAGAAATATTATCCAACTGTTTTGTACTGTTACAGCGCATTCTATGTCACTGTTTGAGTCATTGCTTTTATAACATGTAGTTGTAGAGCATCATTTTTAAATCAATATTTTGTTTATGCAACAAACAGAATTTAAATGCAAATTTGTGTTTCAGCTAAATTACAACATGACCAGACATTACTGCAAAAATAACACAATGCTCTTGATGTACAGAAGGATCTTTGTCCTCTAAAGTGGCAACAAATAATTAGATTAATAAAGATGGCATATTTGGCCTTATTGATTTCTGGTAGTTAGTAAGTTGTGCTGCAGTTCCATAAAGTTTGGTTAGGGCATGTTTGGAGTTCTGGTCACAGCATTACAGGAAGGTTTGAGAGGTTGCAGAAGATGTTCACCTGGTTTAGGGTGTTTTGCTTTAAGTTGAGTTTGGACAAATGTGTATGTTTTACTCTGGAGCATCAGAAACTGTGTAGTGATTTGAAAAAAGTATATAAAATTGTAAGAGGCACAGATGAGTAGATGGGTGTTTTTTCCAGGATGGAAATGCTTAATTCTAGAGGGCATAGATTTAAGGTGGGAGCAGGGAATGTCTAAGAGAGATCTGTAAGGCAATTGCTTCACACAGTGGAAAGCGCCTGGAACGTGTTGTTGGGCAGTGGTGGAAGCAGATGTGATAACAACATGAGATGTTTAGGCAGGCACATGAGAAGGAAGGGGATTGAAAGATGTAGACCACGTGTAGGCAGATGGTAATACATTAATTTGGCTTCAGGTTTGGCACAGACTTGTTGATTGGGTTGCAGGACCTGTGCTGTTCTATGTTTTTGTTTGGGTATGGTTTTATTTGCTTCTCTTTGTTCCACAGGATGACACAGATGAAAGACCTGCTTCTGTTGCTAAACAGCGGCTAAGCTGTATGATTGTACATCAAGCAAGTCGTAAAGCTAGTCTTCTTGAGCAGGTTTTAAATCAAAAGAGATTGGTGAGTCTTCCAGTAACTGACTAAATTTCACTTATGCACGTACGCACTTGCAACTAATGTCTGAACTGTCACTACGTCTTAATTTTAAGTTGCAATATTGCTTCCTGCATGCCTGTGTTTGCCGGGGGTGCATAGAATGTAAATGTAGAAGAAATTCTATTATGACTTCTTAGTGAAAGTCTTTAATATTATTAATTTTAATTTTAGTCATTATTGAGAAGTCCAGAAGTTATCCAATTTCTACAAGAACAGCAACGATTGCTGAGTAACCGAGCCCTTGCCCAAAGGCAGCAGTTTCAAGAGCCAATGTGATACTTACTTTACAAAACAAATCAAGTGATAAAAGTTTAAATAATGGAAGGTAGGAATGAAGCAAGTTTGGCATTTTTTTTTGCAGAGCTTTTGCATTTCCAGTGTTTTCACTCAACTGTATAAACAATCCCATGCACTTGCTTTTTAAAAAAAAAGCAACAAGGGAAATAGCTGCTACGCCATAAAGTGCATTGGAATGTTCAACTTAAGGCACTGTATCCAATTCAAAATTCGATTAATTTACATTTTCACCAATACCCTTTTCCTAGTGAATGCTGTAGTCTTATCAGAAGGAATGGTGATAGGAAAATGGAATAATTCTCTCAGGCAGGATGCTGCATCAATGTTGAGCCATTTCTAGGTTAGGTTCAGATTCACTGCAGTTAGAAAGCTCCCTTAACCTTGCACTGATATGTAACATGTTTTATTCTAAATATTAATTGTTGTGCTGAAAGATATCTCAAGATCTGCTGATAAAGGGGGACCTTTTAAAAAAAAATGCATTATCTTAAATTGAAGAGACTAAGATTGTTTTCGTGCAATAAAGGATCCCCTTTTCTAAAAGCACAAGAGATTTTGCAGATGCTGGAAATGCAGAGTAACACTTACAGAATGCTTGAGGAACTCAGCAGGTCAAGCAGCATCTATGGGAAGGAATAAATAGTGACATTTTGGCTCAAGACCCCTTATTTGGACTGTCATGGACCCTGTTTTTAAAATAGTTATGAAATTTGGCTTAGTTTAGGTTTGACATCTTTGGAAAATTTAGTTTCTGCTTTCATACAACAGCCTTTTAACATGGTAATCAAGAAATCAATATAGATCACAGCTGTAGAGATACAATCATGTTTTTCCCATACTTCAAGCATGGCGTTAAATGTGAAATTAATGTGATTTAAAAAGATTTGAATTTGTAGCTATGTATATTACTGTTTTAAACTGTAAAACTTCAATGCAAAATTGGGTAAAATTTGAGTAAAATTGAAATTTATTTGTGGATGTGTTAAATCTTTTTTAACCATATTGTAAAATACTGTATTTAAATAAATCATGACTTTGTAATCTTTTCTGGTGTTTGTCCCTTTTGAAGAAATAAACTTAGTTTTCTATTATGATTATAAACAATTGCTCATCTATCTACAGCATATAAATTCGCAGGAAGATCATTGATTCTCTGACTGTTAAGGTTGGTCATATTAGGTCTCTGATTCATTAAAGTAAATATGACAAGTTTTTCTGATTAATACTATTTTCTCTTTTGTAATTCTGTATATCACTCATCTCAGTCTCACAGATGAGAGAAACCATGATTTTAATCAGTAAACCCATAAGATGACATGACTACTTTTTATGTGTAGTATTAAACTCTGCTCTCTGACTTGGAAACGTGTGTTATCAGCTGAGGTGTACCTGAGATTTCATTGCACCAAAAATAGCTGAGGGGAAAAAGAAACTTTTAAATAGATTCTAATCTCCATTTTGAATCAGAGATAGGTGGAGATGAGTTTTACATAATGGTAAATATTGTAATGAAATTGGAGGATTTAGATTCTGCAAATGATATGACTAAAAATGAAATTATGGTTTAATTCATGAATTTGTGAACTTGTAATCATATTTGAAGAGATAATTGAAATATTGTGAAATATTTTCATGCTAATCTACATTTCTGTACATTTAAATGTTTAATATTAACATCTGGCTCCACATCATTCTTGAGAAGCTTATAATGAACTGTAAAGAAACTTGAGTGTAGCAAAAGACCAAAGTATACAGGTATCGTGATTAAAATTCTCAAATCAGGACTCTACCCATCAAATTTCAGTGCTAATAGTATCTAAAACTCTGGATATATCATCCAGTTACATGGATATTTAAATTCAAGAAATCAAATAAATCCTAGAATAAAATTAATTAATTGTAAAAAGGGGGCTTTAAAATTCCAGTGTGAGATAAGTTTGTTCTATTTGAGTGCTTGCAACCCAAGTCAACAAGCAGACTTGTTGTTTCTAATTACAATTATTTGTAGGCTAGGATGTTGCTGATAATTAATGACTCAGACAGTTGGATCTGTTTTAGATTTCTCCTGAAACAATTCAGTAATGTGCTTTAATTGAAAATGATGACAGGATCTGGATTGACCTTTGTTAAACAGGCATGATCTTCAGGTTAAGAAATGTATACTTGGGTGAAATACAGAAGGGAAAATTGTCATCCTTGGAATGAATTCTAGATGAAAATGAAATAAAGAAAATAATAGTTTAAACAGTTCAGTAGTACAAAGTAACATCTTTGTTAGAATAACTATTTGCACATGGGGTTTTGATGTATCGTTCCTCAATATATCATAAGCTTTCTGTATCAACTGCCTATTACATGGCTTACTTGTCCAT
The DNA here is from genome assembly GCF_030144855.1 of Hypanus sabinus. Classification (NCBI taxonomy): domain Eukaryota; kingdom Metazoa; phylum Chordata; class Chondrichthyes; order Myliobatiformes; family Dasyatidae; genus Hypanus; species Hypanus sabinus. The sequence goes on along the minus strand of NC_082708.1, from coordinate 34,522,780 downwards.
GTACCAAGTAAATAACTCATTATTTGCAGATAAACATGGCTAAATTGGGTAAGATGCAACACTTGTAATGCAAGAGCAGTGGCATTAATAAAATGTGTTATTCTGAAGAATTTTTTATCATTAATTATAATCAACCTCCTAGATAGGAGCAGCTACTTCTAGATGGAAAGTCCGCTTCTTGGGTTGTCAGCATTCAAACTGAAGATGCATAAATGTATCTCGTAAATGTATAAAGATAAATGCATAAGTGTACATTCTGCCCATCGGGCAGATGAACTTATGGTAAGATAATAATCAGTGATGTGAAATAGGGGTAACTGCTGGTGCCTACCTCATTTTCACAATTTAAAGTATGTTGGAAGAGGAGGTTGCTAGATTTTCTACAAACACAAAGGTAGATAGTTATGAAGAGTACATAGATTTCAGAGGTATAACAGTATGTGGCAAAGAGCTAAAATGGAGTATGTGAGATAATGTTTATTTGTAGAATTGCTAGCAAAATGGGGTATGCTTCAGGGATGGGGGCAATGTATCATGTACTGTCTACATTATTGATCTCATTTAAGGAAGATTGTATTAGAAACAGTTCAGAGCTTTGGTAGAGACTGATACTGGAATGGACAAGTCATCTTATGAGCAGGATTGGACAGGCTAGGCTTCTACTGGAGTTTAGAAGAATGAGAGGGGATGATTGAACAATTCAAAATCACAAGGGTACCAGACTTGGTGGATGTGGAGAGGATGTTTCCTTATGTGTAAGAGAAACTACAACTGCTTCAATAAAGACCATAAGACAAAGGAGCAGAAGTCAGCCATTCAGCCCATCGAGTCTGCTCCGCCATTTTATCATGAGCTGATCCATTTTCCCATTTAGTCCCACTCCCCCACCGCCTCACCATAACCTTTGATGCCCTGGCTTCTCAAGATACCAATCAATCTCTGCCTTAAATACACCCAATGACTTGGCTTCCACTGCCACCCGTGGCAACAAATTCCAGATTCACCACCCTCTGGCTAAAAAAATTTCTTCGCATCTCTGTTCTGAATGGGCGTCCTTCAATTCTTAAGCCATGCCCTCTTGTACTAGACTCCCCCACCATGGGAAACAATCCACTCGGCCACATCCACTCCGTCCATGCCTTTCAATATTATGTTGTCCATTAGAGACAAATGAGGCTGAAATGTAACAACATCTTTAGAACTCTTTTTCAAATGGTGACAGTAGAGTTTGAATATTTTTGAAGTAGAGGTAGATTGCTATTTGATTATCAAGTGTTGGTGCATGGCCTAGTGGGCAAGGCTTCAGACTAGTAACCTGAAGGTCACTGGTTCGAGCCTCAGCTGAGGCAGCGTGTTTGTGTCCTTGAGCAAGGCACTTAACAACACATTGCGACGTCACCGGTGCCAAGCTGCATAGGTCCAAGCGCCCTTCCCTTGGACAACATCGGTGGCATGGAGAGGGGAAGATTTGCAGCATAGGCAACTGCCGGTCTCCCATACAACCCTGCCCAGGCCTGCGCCCTGGACACTCCAGGCGCAGATCCATGGTCTCTTGAGACTGACAGATGCCACCATCATCAAGAGAGGACTGGTTGCTGTCGCTAGAAGGAAATGCAGAAATACAGTCAGATCAGCCATAATCTTGCTTAATAGTGAAATAAGTTAGAGGAGTTAAGTCATCACCTACTCCTAATATTGTACATGCATCAAGGAATTACAACACTTCAAGTGTCCTATTATATTTAGTTTTATCATTAATAATATAGCAAGTTTGGCAATTTGGTGGTGCTGGATTATCAGATGTTCCAATCAATTGTATGTTATATATTAATATACTATCATTTTTTGTTACTTTTTCCAACATATAGACCCAATTGATCCAATCTCTCCTTGTGATAGTGCCATCATCTTAGAGATCTTGCTAGTATTTTATAAAGCTTTTCCATTGTTGTACAAACGAATTATGAATAAAATACAACGATGCAGTGGAACACATGGCCCTTCTAGCCTGCTCTGCCATTAAATAAGATAGTGGCTGATCTGACCGTAACTACATTACTATCTTTCATTCACGTGTGAAAATTTTACCACCATTTGAGATAAAAGATCAAAGACTTAGAACCATCAGAGAAAAAAATTGCTTCATCATGGTCTCATATGAGTAACTTAATGTTTAAGCAGAAGCCTTAGTTCAAGATTCTCCCACATCCAACATGATCTTATCTGTTTCAATCATTTCTCTCCCTCTTAAACTCCAGCAGATACAAACCTAGCCTGTTCAAACTTTACTCATAAGAGAAAAATCCCCTTCATTATAATTCAGGAAACCATGCAATAATGTCCTTCCTTCAATAAACATAACCAAAACTACATCCAAGATTCCAGATGTGGACTTATCAATGCCGATAACTAAAGAATATCCTTTTAAATTCAATTTCTTAGCAGTGAACAATATTGTCAATTTTCCTAATTACGTACATTAGCTTTTTCCAAACCATGGTTAAGGATACTTAGATTGTTCTTCAACTCAGAACTCTACAATTTTTCTATTACCTAATCTTTCTTTGCTATATTTTATGCTTAAAATTAGTTTCAAAGTGGTACTTGAGACCATAGTGTTGGCACGTGGCTTAGTGGATAAGGCATCAGTCTAGTGATCTGAAGGTCACTGGTTCGAGCGTGTTGAGGCCTTGAGCAAAGCACTTAACAACTCATTGCTCTGCGACAACACCGGTGCCAAGCTGCCTGGGTCCTAGTGCCCTTCCCTTGGACAAGATCAATGGCGTGGAGAGGGGAAGATTTGCAGCTTAGGCAACTGCCGGTCTCCCATACAACCCTGCCCAGGCCTGCGCCCTGGAAACCTTCCAAAGCGCAAATCCATGGTCTCTCTAGACTAACGGATGCCTATTACTATTACTTGAGACCATCAGCATGTACAATGAAAATGCAATGTTAATTTTGGAATTAAACTCTCAATGTGCTTTCACTTTTGTTATACAACAGGGTAACAGGTCCTTCTGGCCCACTGACCCCACCACCTGATTACACAAGTGACCAATTAACATACTAGCCAGTACTTTTTTGGAATGTGAGAAGAAACCAGAGCACGCAGAGAAAACCCATCTTTCATCGGATGAAGGTACAAATTCCTTATAGACAGCAGAGGAATTGAATCCAGGTCGCCAGCTTGTAATAGCGTCCCACAAACTGCTAGGTTACCATGCTGCTCCATTACATGGAAACTCCTTAGGAACAGCAGTGGAAATGAACTGCCACTGTAATAGCCTAATGCTAACTGCCATGCTGTTATACCTCAAACACCTTACAATATTTTCCTATACAAATGGTGCTAAATAAATAAAAATTGATCACATTTGGGTCCAGGTAGCGTTGCTGGGGGAAAGAGTAGAATCTGCAGTTCCAACAATCATCTTTTCATCCTAATTAGATAAGGTGATTCAAAAGAAACAAGGGCTTTGAAGCATTGTACTACCTTATTCTAAAAACAGGATAAACTTGGCAATTATAAGCCAAAAAGGATCTAGTGCCAATTTAACATTGGTCTTAGGGAAAGTCTTTACAACCTAATCCAGGAAAAAATGTACAGCCACTTGAATAATACGGTAACATACTTAGCTTGGATTTATCAAATAAAGTGGATGAGGGGGCTGCTATATATAGAACCCAATAAATAGCTACAACGTAGGTAGGACATGTTAGCAAAACTGAAGTCTAAAGGGTAAAATGTTCACGATTAGCATGGTTACAAATTTGACAAAAGGTTAGAAAACAGATGGTGGTTAAAAATGTTCTGACAGGTGTGAGGTGTATAGATTGGTTTTTCAGGGTATGGGACCAGCACTTACATTTGAATACATAGACATAATTTAAAAATATTAAAGAGTTCACAATGATATCCAACAGGAAAACAGAAGTATAAATTACAGAACTGTTACACCACAGAATGGAACTATTCAAGGGCACTGAGTCAGTGAATAATTGGTAAATCAAAACAGTCAAGTGGATTTCTTTGTTTTTTCCACTATTTTCTCTCAGGTGTGTAACCAATTCCCTCTTTAAAAAACATCACTTCTACAAACAATATCTTGTTTCTGATGTTAGACATTTATCAAACTAGTTACTATCTCTATCATATCTCCTCTTGATTTTATTCCAAGACAACAACCAGAGCTGCTCCAGTCTAACAATGCACCCGAGATCAGTTGCCTCTTGTTACTTACTACAAATAAATTCTCCTGGGTTAGGTTACATGCATGCATCCTAGACAATCCATTCTATAACTTGGCAACTTTTAAATCAACTGATTCTTAGAGATTGTGGATGCTATTTTGATTCAAAATTTGAATCTGACATCCATTCACATTTTGCTGTAATCTTTCATAAAATTATTTGGACAGGAATTTGATGAAATCTGTGGTTGCACAAACAATGACAAAGAAACTCCTTGTACTTCACAGCACCATTAGAAAACTGCATTTCATTCTGCAGCAATTGGTCTGTGTTCAAAATGAACAGATCTAATGCATGTGATCATTCAAGTACAGGGAATGAGGGACATCAGAATAGATCTTTAAGCCAAGCAATGCAACTTGCATCTTCTACTAATTCTGGTTTAAATATTTTTTGATTATTCACTATTGGAAATTCTCTAATTACAAACACGCAGACCCAATTTAATCTGTTTGTTTATAATTTATTCAATATCCTGTGCTCATGACATTGAATAGTACCCATACTGTTTTGACTGACACTTTTAGATATCTGTATAATCTCTCCAGTATTAAATAATACAAGTGCTTAGAAAGAATATTCAGTAAACCATCACATTTTGAAAATAGAAAAGACAGCTTTACATTTATATAGCACCTTTGACGCTCAGAACACCCCAAAAAAAACACTTCAGCAATGAAGTGAATTGTAGACATTATTAAAATTTTCTTGTAACGTTGTGGTTTAGGGATCCCAAGGATAGAATTTTTTTTAAATCTGTGTCATTGTCTAGGAATACAACCCACACATTATCCTACACAACCTCCTCTTGTCCTTTTTTGCTACAAATGATGCCTGAGTGATTTTTTTGTTTCTAAGACCAGCTCTATTTGATTTTATCTCAGCTAATCAAACCTGTACTTAGGAATCTGAAAGTGCTTAATAACCCATATACAGAATAAAGGATTAAAAATAAAAAACACAAGTACAACTTGTATCATTTACTCATGCTTCACCCATAATGAGGCATGGCAGTTCTTTTGAATTTGGCAACCAAATTATACAAGACTGTTTTAAGACAGTGCTGTCAATTATACAGCACAAAATATACATTGTCTGAATTTACAGGAAAAGAGAACTACAACACGTTATTACAATGACAAGATGGTGATAAACCATTAAACATAACCCCTGTGGTGTATCTTTTTGGTTGAGTCATTTTAACTTCGCATTAACCAATAATTCAACCTGTATATTCCACTTTATTCACCGGCATGCAATTTACAAAATGAAAGTAAAATAAACTTTGCTGCCATCTACAGCAAGTTTCTTGTTTCATCATATCCCCTGATTATATTTCTGTTGACGATTCCTTTCACCTTCTCAATTACAGTGCAATAACTTAATTAACTTTTTTGGGTATTTCTAGATTCCAGGCACCGGTAAGATAACGTAATCGAATGAAGAGGAGATCTTTACCCATCTGTAGCCAACTCCAGAAGGGAATAAGCTTGGATCCTAAAACACAAGATAAATAAAATAACATTTAAGGAAACCAGAGATGCATTTAGATTCAGAACAGGAAATATTCAGCAGGTTCAGTGGCATCCATGGATACAGAAAGTTAATGACTCTGGTTAAAACATTTCCTTGAGTTCTGACAAGATGGCTTCAAGCTGAAATATTAACTCTGTATCTACAGATACTGCTTAACTTGCTGAATGCTTTGAGCACGTGTTTTTAGTTCAGGTTTGAATCAGAATTAGTCTTAAGTATTAGAGTCATAAAAATGTACAGCATAGAAACAGACCATTCAGCCCATCTATTCTGTGCCAAACCATTTACACTGCCTACTCCCATCAATCTGCACAGGGACCATACCCCTACCATCTATGTTCCTATCCAAACTTCACCTAAGCATTGAAATCAAGCTCGCATGCATCCCTTGTGCTGGCAGCTCATTCTACACTCTCACAACCCTCTCAGTGAAGAAGTTTCCCCTCATGTTCCTCTTAAACTTTCTACCTTTCAGACTTAACCCATGACCTTACATTTACCCTATCCACACCAGACATAATTTTGTATATCAAACCTCCCCTTAATCTTCTATGTCCAAATGAATAAAGTTCTAATTTATTTAATCTTTCCTCATAGCTCAGGTCTCCCACACCTGGCAACATCCTTGTAAATTTTTTTCTGCACTCTATCAGCCTTATTTACATCTTTCCTATATGCAGGAGACCAAAACTGCACACAATACACCAAATGAGGCCTCAACAATGTCTTATACAATTCCAACATAACATCCCATCTCCTAAACTCAATACATTGATTTATGAAGGCCAATGTGCCAAGAGCTTTCTTTACATTCGTATCTAGCTGTGATGCTACTTTCAACAAATTATGGATCTGTGTTCCCAGATCCCATTGCTCTACTGTATTCCTTAGTTACCTACCACTCATTGTGCAAGGTCTATCCTGGTTGGTCCTACTTAAATGCAAAATGCATTAAATTCCATCTGCCATTTTTCAGACCATTTTTCCAGCTGGTCCAGATGCTGCTGCAAGCCATGATAGCCTTTCTCACTGTCTACTACATCCTCAAATTTGGTGTCATCTGCAAATCTGCTGATTCAGTTTACTACATTATCATCCAGATCTTTGATACAGACAACAAACAACACCTGACCCTGCACCCATCCACTAGTCAATGGCCTTCGGTCAGAGAAGCAATCATCTACTACCATTCTGTGGCTTCTCTCACAAAGCTAATGCGTGGCAGGTCTAGTCTAACTAATCTTATAGAGTTTTTAAAAAGTTGTTACCAGGAAAGTTGATGAAGGCAAGGCAGTGTATGTTGCCTCCATGGGCTTTACTACCTCATCTTGAATACTGAGTGACTGAATCTTCTTGATTAACCTCCCAAATGGGACCTTGTCAAATGCCTTACTAAAGCCCATGGAGGCAATATACACTGCCTTGCCTTCATCAACTTTCCTGGTAACAACTATTAAAAACTATAAGATTGGTTAGACAAGACCTACCACTCACAAAGCCATGCTGACTATCCTTATTCAGTCCATGTCTATCCAAATATATATATCTGGTGCCTCAGAATTCCTTCCAATAACTTTCCCAAGACTGAAGTAAGGCTCACTTGTCTATAATTTCCTGATTTGTTTTTGGAGCCTTTCTTGAATAGCACAACAACATTGGCTATCTACCAATCCTTTGAAGCCAAGGATGATTTAAATATCTCTGCTCGGGCCCTGGCAATTTCTGCACTTGTCAACCGCAGGGTCCAAGGAAACACCATGTTAGGCCCTGGGGTTTTATCCACCCCAATTTGCCTCAGGTCAGCAAACTCTTACTCCTCTGTAATCTTTATTTAGTTCTGAAATGGATAGAAGTTTGTGTTGATAAAAGTGGCACAAAAACAAATATCCAATCTGGAGCAAGATTTCCCTGGTGATACAAAAAGGTATACCTGAACAAAGTGGATCTTGCAGTATCTGTGGATCTACATACTCACAGCTCAAGTTTACTTGTCTGTGTAACCCAGTCCATAGTGCTTCCTTGTTATTTATGTGCTTCCAATAAATCTACAGCAACTGAAGAATTGTGTGCCATTGTGTTCATATATTATCCATTTACTTTTTTATGTATTCGCCTTCTAGGACATGGCCTCTAGCCATAGCTTATTAATGGATTCATTCTGTTGACAGGTGTATTTAGAACTTCATTTTTTAAACTTTTTAGAAAACCCAAAACATTATGGAAATTCAATTATTTCCGAGCACCTTTCCACTTTTCTCAAAATGACCTGTGCGTATACCAGCATCACTTAATAACATGTTGGACAACTAACTGGACATTGACTTCAGTGAGTGAAGAGCTTTAGATGTTTTCAAATGGGACAGGGAGGGTGGTAAAACAGGTGTGAGAGTGGCATCGTTAATCAGGGATACTATCACAGCTGCAGGAAGGGAGGATGCCATGAGGGTGGAAGTCAGAAATAGGAAGAGAGCAATCATTCTATTAAGATTTCTCTATAGCCTCCACCCCACAACCACTCCCCCTTCCCCAAACCAGCAGCAACAGAGATACTGAGGAGCAGATCAGGAAGCAGATTTGGAAAGGAGCACAAATACAAATAACAAGGCTGTTGTCATGGGTGTTCTTAACTTCCCTAATATTGATAAACTCCTCTTCAATTCAAAAGGTTTAGATGGGCCAGATTTTGATGGGCGTGTCCAGGAAGGATTCCTGATAGAATATGTACACACGCCGACTAGAGGAGAGGCCATACTAGATCTGGTACTAGGCGATGAACCTGGTCAGGAGACACATCTCTTGGTGAGTGAGCATTTTGGAGACTGACCCAGTACCCCATGACTTTCAGTTGTCTTGGACAGGGACAGGAGGGAGTAGACTGTACAAGAAAGTATTTAATTAGGGATGCTGAATAATGATGCTATTAGTCAGGAACTTGGGATCATTAATTAGGAACAGATGTATGGGAGGCATGGAATCCAAGGAGACCTTGCTTTGTGGATCCAGAATTAGCTTGCCACAGAAGGCAAAGGGTGGTTGTAGATGGTTTGAGCTCTGCATGGAGATCAGCAATCAGCGGTGTTCCACAGGGATCTGTTCTGGGACCCCTCCTCTTCGTGCTTTTTATAAATGATATGGATGAAGTAGTAGAAGGGTGGGTTAGTAAGTTGGCTGATGACACAAAGGCTGGGGGTGTTGTGGATAGTCTGGAGGGTTGTCAGAGGTTACAGCAGGACATTGATAGGATGCAGAACTGGGCTGAGAAGTGGCAGATGGAGTTCAACCCAGATAAGTGTGAAGTAGTTCATTTTGGTAGGTCCAATTTGAAGACACAATATAGTATTAATTATAAGGCTCCTGGCAGTGTGGAGGATGAGAGAGATCTTGGGGTCCGTGTCCATAGGACACTCAAAGATGCTATGCAGGTTGACAGTGTTATTAAGAAGGCTGGCATTCATCAACCATGGGATTAAGTTCAAGAGCTGTGAGGTAATGTCACAGCTATACAAGACACTGGTCCGACTTCACTTGGGAGTACTGTGCTCAGTTCTGGTCACCTCACTACAGAATGTGGATACTATAGAGAGAGTGCGGAGGAGATTTACAAGGATGTTGTCTGGATTGGAGAGTGTGCCTTATGAGAATAGGTTGAGTGACTTGGTCTTTTCTCCTTGGAGCAATGCAGGATGAGAGATGACCTGATCGAGGTGTATAAGATGATGAGAGGCATTGACTGTTTGGGCAGCCAGAGGCTTTTTCCCCAGGGGTGAAATGGCTAACATAATGGGGCATAATTTTAAGGTGCTTATGAGCAGGGGATGTTAGAGATAAGCTTTTCACACAGAGAGTGGTGGGTGCGTGGAATGCACAGCTGGCGACATTGGTGGAGGCAGGTACAATAGGGTCTTTTAAGAGACTCTTAGATAGGTACATGGAGCTTAGAAAAATAGAGGGCTATGCGGTAGGGTAATTCTAGGCAGCTTCTATTGTAGGTTACATGGTCTACACAACATTGTGGGCTGAAGGGCCTGTAATGTGCTGTATATTTCTGTTCTATATACTCAGGAAAATGTATAATAGAAAGGTGGAAGTTGCTTAGGGAGCACTTGTATGGGGTTCTGGAGAGGTTTGTGCCATTGAGGTAGGGAAAGGATGGTAGAGTAAAGAAATAATGGTTGACAAGAGAAGTGGAACATCTCGTCAAGAGCAAGGAGGAAGCATATTGGAGGCTTACGAAGCAAGGATCAGACAGGGCTCTTAGCTCTTAACAGTTATAAAGTAGCAATGAAGGAACTTAAGAAGCTTAGGATAGCTAAAAGGAGACATGAGAAGCCTTGGTGAGTGGAATTAGGGAAAGCCCCACGGCATTCCACATGTACAGTGCCTGTAAAAGTATTCAGCCCCTACTCTTTGTTCCTATGAGTACTACAACCAGGGATTTTGATCAGTTTAATTGAGAGTTTTCATTTGTGAATCACATGCTCCTTTTTTCACAGCAGGCCCCCAAAAGTGAAAATTGTAAAGCACGAAAAACTAAAAATTCAAAAACTGAAATGTCTGGAGTTCAAAAGTATTTGTCTCCCTTTGCTCAGTACTTAGTTGAACCACCTCTCACAGCCATTAGTCTTTCTGGATAAGACTCTATTAGCTTTGTATAAAGTGATGAAGCAAGTTTCACCCATTTTTCCTTGCAAAATTGCTCAAGCAGTGCCAGGTTAGTTGGGGAGCGGCAGTAGACAGCAATCTTGTGGCCTTGCCAGAAATGTTTGATTGGTTTAAGGTCAGGTCTCTGACTGGGCCACTCAAGGACATCAATTTTCTTCATTTGAAGCCACTCCATGGTTACTGAGCCAGTGTGCTTTGGATCATTGTCCTCTCGAAAGATGAACTTCTCCCCAGTTTAAGCTCTCTGGCAGAGGCTCATAGGTGTTTATTCAGGATCTCTCATCAATCCTGACCAAATGCGACCTCTACCATACTGCAGACCTGGTTGATCTGCAGTATTAGATTTACACTATTACGTACAGATTAGTGGTGAGGTCAAAAAGTTTCATTTTAGTCTCATCCGAACACAAGATCTTCTTCCACATCTTTACAGTATCTTCTGAGTGAGTTTTGCAAAGTCTTTATAGGCAAGGATATGTTTTTTTTTAAACACAGCTTCTTCCTTGCCACTCTTTCATAAGTATCCTTTTTGTGCAAGACCTTAGAGAATGTGGAACCAAACACAAGGGAATCTGCAGATCGACGGCCTATCTACTGATATCTACTATAAGCCTACAGACCCTCACAGCTACCTGGACTATTCCTCTTTCCACCCTGTCTCTTGCAAAAATGCTACCCCTTCTCACAATTCCTCCGTCTTTGCCGCATCTGCTCTCAGGATGAGGCTTTCCATTCCAGGATGAAGGAGATGTCTTCCTTTTTTAAACAAAGGGGCTTCCCTTCTTCCACTATCAACTCTGCTCTCAAACGCATCTCTCCCATTTCCTGCACATCTGCCCCTCACCCCATCTGCCCACCACCCCACTCAGGATAGGGTTCCCCTTGTCCTCACCTATCACCCCACCAGCCTCCGGATCCAACGTATAATTCTCTGTAACTTCTGCCACCTCCAACGGGATCCCACTACCAAGCACATCTTTCCCCCCCCCGTGCTTTCTGCAGGGATCGCTGAGACCAGGCTCCCTCACTGTCAGCATCAGGCTGGTGAATCCCTTGGACCACAGCTGCTGGGGTCCCCTTCATGCCTGTCTCCTGGGGAGGGTGATATAACCTGCATGCCAACCCCATCAACTAATGGCCTGCAGGGAGTCCGCTCCCTTCGTGACGTCCTTGTCCACTCGTCCGCCCCCATCCCTTCCCACCGATCTCCCTCCTGGCACTTATCCTTGCAAGCAGAACAAGTGCTACACCTGCCCTTACACTTCCTCCCTCACCACCATTCAGGGCCCCAGACAGTCCTTCCAGGTGAGGCGACACTTCACCTGTGAGTCGGCTGATGTGGTATACTGTGTCCGGTGCTCCAGGTGTGGCCTTTTATATATTGGTGAGACCTAACGCAGACTGGGAGACCATTTCGCTGAAAACCTATGCTCTATCCGCCAGAGAAAGCAGGATCTCCCAGTGGCCACACATTTTAATTCCATGCCCCATTTCCATTCTGATACATCTATCCATGGCCTCCTCTACTGTCAAGATGAAGCCACACTCAGGTTGGAGGAACAACACCTTATATACCGGCTTGGTAGCCTCCAACCTGATGGCATGAACATTGACTTCTCTAACTTCCGTTAATGCCCCTCCTTCCCTTCTTACCCCATCCCTGATATATTTAGTTTATCCTCCCTTTTTTTCTTTCTCTCTCTGCCTGTTCTCCATCTCCCTCTGGTGCTCCCCTCCCCCTTTCTTTCTCCCGAGGCCTCCCATCCCATGATCCTTTCCCTTCTCTAGCTCTGTATCCCTTTTGCCAATCACCTTTCTGGCTCTCAGCTTCAACCCACCCCCCTCCAGTCTTCTCCTATCACTTTGTATCCCTTTCCCTACTTTCAAATCTCTATCTTTCCTTTCAGTTAGTCCTGACAAAGGGTCTCAGCCCGAAATGTCAACAGTGTTTCTCCCTGTGGATGCTGCCTGGCCTGCTGTGTTCCACCAGCGTTTTGAATGTGGGGCCATTAACTTTGTCTCCAGTTGTAGCCATTGACTGCTGCAGCTCAGTGATCATTGGTGTCACACTAGCCTCTTTTATAAGTGCCAGTCTTCTCTGGTGACAAAGTTTAGAGGAGTATTCTAACCTAGGCAGTGTGACTGTAGTTACATATTTTTTCCACAATGGACTACACTGAGTTCCAAGGGATGTTCAATGTCGTTGAGGTGGTCTTGCATCCTTTCCCAGATTTGTGCTTCTCTATTATCATTCCCCTGACTTATCTAGAATGTTCTTTTGTCTTCATTTTGGTTTGGTCTGGTGAAAATATACCATACCGTTGGATCTTACAGAGAGAAAGAGTATTTACTATGAAATCATTGAAAACAGGTGATCCTCCAATTTTCTATATCAATAAATTGGGTGAGTTGTTGAGGTAATACCAACATGGTTAGTATAGCATTGCACCTGTGTAGTATAGCACAGTCATTACAAAGGGGCTGACTACTTTTTCCACCCACACTATTTTGGTTTTTGATTCTTAGTAAATTGTTGATAGTTTTGGAATTTTTCTTTTAATTTCACATGACGCACAATGTTCTGTACATTAGCTAAAAATCCTTCTTCAATATATTTTAAATATAGAAAATGAGATAATAAAATGTGAAAATAGTTGTGAGGGGTGAATAATTCTTCAAGGCTCTGTTCGTAAAGAATGAGGTGAGGACTAGTCAAGGGTAAAGAGGGAAACATGCTGTGGCACAGGAGGTAGGACACATCCTTAAGAATAGTGCAGTGTTTACCAGGAAGAGGGACCTTTATGAATATAAGATCAGTGTAGAACAGACTAATGTGCTACTGCTTGTTGAGGTTAAGAAAAAAGCAGTGTTGGAGCAGTGTAGTAACATTAGAATAAACAAGTCTGCGGGGATGTACGGGATATATCCCAGGTTACTACGGGAAGCGAGGGGAGAGATTGTTGTACCATTGGCAATTACCTTTGCATCCTCTCTAGCTAGAGGAGTAGTACCAGAGAACTGGAGAATGGTAAACATCATTCCTTTGTTCAAAAAAAAAGGTCATAGCATTCATCCTGGGATTTATAGACCAGTGAGGTTTACATCAGTGGCGGACAAAATATTGGAGAGGATTCTTAGGGACAGGACTTATGAGCATTTGGAGAGGCATAGTCTGACTGGGGATAATCAACATGGCTTTGTGGGGCGTAGGTCAGCCTCATGAACCTGAAAGATTTCTTTGAGGAAGTGACAAATTGATGAAGGTTACAGCCTTGGATGTTGTGTATATGGATTTTAGAATGACGTTTGATACGGCTCCCCATTATAGGATCATTCAGAAAGTCAGGAAACATGCGTGGATCCAGGGAAACCTGGCTGCACGGATTCAGAATTGGCTTGCCTACAGAAGGCAGAAGGTGGTAGTAGTTGGAGCATATTCTACCAGGAAGTCAGTGACTATTGATGTTTTGTGGTATTCTGGATAGTATAGAAGGTTGTTGTAGATTACAGTGGGACATTGATAGGATGCAGAGCTGGGCAGAGAAGTGGCAGATGGAGTTCAATCCAGAAGAAAGTGATGCAAAGGGCCCAAGGCCTGTATTGTGCTGTAGGTTTTTCTATGTTCTAAGATCAATAGCAGGCCTCATAGCAGCATTGAAGAAAAGAGGGATCTTAGAGTCCACAGCCATAGATCCCTTAAAGTTGTCACACAAGTTGATAGGATAGTTTAGAAGGTATATGGAGTGTTGGCCTTCATTAGTTGGGGGATTGAGTTCAAGAGCTGTGAAATAACGTTGCAGCTCTATAAAATATTTTGGACCACACTTGGGAGTATTGTATTCAGTTCTGGTTGCCGCAATATAGAAAAGATGTGGAAGCTTTAGAGAGGGTGCAAAGATTTACCAGGATGCTGCCTGAATTAGAGAGTATGTCTTATGAGGAAAGGTTGAGCATGGTAGGACTTATCAAAGGAGAATGAGAGGGGTTTTGTCAGAGGTATACATGATCAAAGGCATAGATAAAGTGGATAGACAGCACCTTTCTCCCCAGAGTGGCAATGGCTAATATGAGAGGTTGTTATTTCAATAGATTTGGAAGAGAGCATAGGGTGGTGTGAGGGGTAGTTTTTTTTTAATACACACAGTGAGTGGTAAGTGTATGGAATGCATTGCCAGGGATGGTAATACATTAGGGACATTTAAGGGACTCTTAGATAGGCACACAGATGAAAGAAAAATTGAGAGGTTATATAGGAGGGAAAGGTTAGATTGATCTTGGGGTACATTAAAAGGTCAGTACATCATTGTGGGGCAAAGGGCCTTTACTGTGCTGTACTGTTCTATATTCTATATGCTATGTAACCAGTTATTACTTTCATGGCCCCAGTCACAAAAAAAAATGGAGAACTGTTAGTTGGAAATCTGGTAAAGACTTAGATTAAGGTTCAGCTAGAGGAATTATTTAAGGTGTTGAACCTTACAAAATTATCAAATAAATGCCCCCCAAAAATTAAACACGGTTACAACGTGAAATCACTTCAAATACTCTTTCTAAAAGAAGAATTCTAATCCTCTACTTCCTTTCACACACCAACTAGAGCAAAATCTTTGATACTATATATTTTCTGATGTAAGCTTTAAAGCTCACTCCTTAGAAAACCTTACATTTTACTTTTATTTCAACAGTATTCTAGGAACAGTTTATAAAAGGAACATATCCATATATGAAAACCAGCTAATTTCAGCCACATATACTATTCTAACATCAAAAGAATAAACATTGAGACTACGATGCAAGGCAGCAACAACTGGGGAGACAGCAAGAGAGACAAACAATCAAAATTCCTTTAGTAGCCAACCCAACTTTGTACACAAGCTGAAAATTTAAAAAACAAAGAGACTACTTCTGAAACTAAAAGTGAAATGCTGGTAAACACAGCGGGCTAGATTACCCAGACTTCACAATATTAGCAATCATAGCATAAAGGAGCTCACCAACCACATAATAACTACACAATTTCAGCCTTTCACTAAGAACCCTCTTACCATCCTCCCCTGCCTTCTCTACTACCTACACTATTTCTAATGAAAAGACTTTGAATCCAAACATGAACAGTTTCTCTTTGTACAGATACTATCTGATCTGCTGAGATTTTCTAGCATTTTCTGCATATCAGACTCAAGCAGTTTGATCACTCGAGTTGAATAAGATGTTCCCCTAAGACAGGAGTTCCCAACCTTTTTTATGTTATGGACCAATACCATTAAGAACGGGGTGTGTAGAGCTCAGGTTGAGAACCTGTCCTAAAGGCTTGTCTATTGGTGAGCCCTCAGGTGGCTGTAGAGGCCAATCCGAGATCTATATAGTTTGGTACAGCTTGGGCAAGAGTAAGTGGTGGCTGTGGTTTCATTAGCTTCTACATAAGGTTCTTACCCTCTATCTCTGTCCATTGAACGGCAACTTCTGCAATTGGAATCTTTAAACATTGGGCTATATAGAGAAGCTCCACATCAAAAGCCCTAAAATGTAGTAGAAGAAAACATTATAAGATTATGGGAAGGAAAACAAGTAGTAAGCTCACAGTGTATACAAAGAACAAAACACCCTAAAAACATGTTTCTCCACCTTTTCTCTTTCTGTCTCTCACAACCTTTCACAATGACAGCTGGCCATTAGGTTCTAAAGTCTGATCATTCATTAAATAATCCACTAGAGACAGACATTTGTAATTGGAATACAGAAGATTAAGGGCTAAATCAATCAATGTTTTCAAGGTAATAGAGTAGTTCATGCTGGATCTGGGGCACCACTTCCATTTACCTTCCAGGGAACTCGTCCATCTTACTCACCTGATCTGTGAATAAATCCATTTCTTCCTATATACAGTTCATTTATAAATTACTTTATGCAACAAAATGGAACAGTAGTGCAATCCCCTAACAAATACAAAATTGACTTACTTAAAGATTCAAATTAAGCAAATTCAATAAATCTGTACATCCAAAAAGCACTTTAAACTTTGTAACATGGTGTAATTCAAAAACATACCATCGGTCCACATGCAAAGTTGAGAAGGTCCTTCGAGCTGCTTCTCTAGTTAAAAGCTTGAAGCCGCATTGTGTATCCCTCACTCCTCTTACACACAGAAACCATACCAGAAAATGGAACCCATACATGAGTAACGTCCGAAAATAAGAACGCTGAAACGGAAGTTAAAACCTCATCAAAAGATGTTGATAACAAAATTGACGTAGTTCAAAAAATGACAGGGAAAATAAAATGAAAAATGCTTGTAAGATTCAAAAAAATTGTATTTTAAGAATTGAGAGTGCAAAATGGAAAAGAATAAGAAAAACAAAAGTAGGCCCCAATGAGTACAGGCATGGGAATTTCTTTACGACAATAGCATGCACATGAAATAGATGCTTTGCAGACACTTTCAAATTAGAAATCATTATGTTTCAGAAACAATGACGAACTAAGGAATGACCGAAAAGGATATCATTTATTACAACAAAGGAGGCCATTGGGTTCAAGTAGGCTCTTGCCAGAGGAATCCCAACAATTCTATTACCCTGCATGAGAAAATCTGCAGAGGCTGGAAATTCAAGCAACACACACAAAATGCTGGTGGAACGCAGCAGACCAGGCAGCATCTACAGGAAGAAGCACTGTCGACGTTTTGGGCTGAGACCCTTCGTCAGGACTCCTGACAAAGAATTTCGACCCGAAACATCGACAGTACTTCTTCCTATAGATGCTGCCTAATTCTATCACCCTCTTATTTTATTTCTGTAGCAACTTATTCTCTCTCACTTACTGTGCATACAAAACAGATTACTACAGTAGTCAATTAACTTACTAGCACAAATTTAGGATGTAATAGGAAGCTGAAAGAAATTCTGCCGGTCACAGACCAGTCTATTTCCATTGGTTTTATGTGAATCGTTCAACTGCATTAGAACCTCATCACTGGGGTTTTTCTGGTGACGTCATCATCGAGAGTGGTAGCTTAAGCACTAGCTCCTTCGGAAAAACATGTATTAAGCCCCATTAACCTGTCAAATATAATATTTTTCAGAAAATATTTGAACTGAAAAGAGGGGCAAGAATGGGGAAAAAGAACAGAAATTAAAAAAGCGACACTGCGGAGCCTGCATCCAAGAGGAGTGCAGCAAGCGGCTCTCCGACCCGACCGCGTGCGAGCGAGGCGGTCGCCAGGTCTCGTTCAGTCGAAGCGGTGAATGTCTTCGAAGTCCAGAATGAAATAAAGCAGCAGCTCCGGGATACTAAGGCAGAGCTCACCAGTGTTAATCAAAAAATAGCGGTGCCAGAGACTCACATTGAGAAGGTGGAAGATCGCATTCAAAACGTGGAACGGATACTGAGCAAGACAATAAAAATCATACATCACCAAGAAGGTAAACTGCTTGATCTGGAGGGAAGATCACGGCGGAAAAATATCAGAATCTACAACATTCCCGAAGGAGTGGAGGGCCCGTCTATGACGGAGTTTGTCGGAAAGTTACTGCGGGACGCGCTAGATCTTCCCCCGGCTATGAAGCTGGAAATCGAGAGAACGCCAGTCCCAAAACCTACCCAAGATAGAAAGCCACACTCAATAATAATAAAATTCCTTCGGTACAACACCAAGGTGGAGATTCTACGAAGGGCCTGGGGTCAGAAGATAGTGTTTATAGAGGTTAAATTAATACATTTCAACCAAGATTACCCCCCCCCCCCCCCCCGCGGTCCTCCAGAAACGCAAAGAATACTCCGAAGTAAAGCGAGTACTAAAGCAAAATAAGATTAGATTTCAAACTCCATGCCCTGTTAAACTTCGAGTGTTTTATGACAACGGGTCGCAGTTGTACCAGACAGTGGAAGAGGCAACTACAGACACGAAGGCCAGAGGGTTGTCCGTCAGCATGACCAAAACGAAAGAAAGCCTGGCTGAGGAATTGTCTCGCTCAGCTTGGGAAATAGTGCGAGAATCGAGAAGGCAGGAGACGGGAGGAAGCCGAGAGAAACATATCAGGAAGAGACCAGGAGTTTCCCCAAAGACAGTCCTCACCCCTTTCAGAAAAGCCAAAAGGTTTGGCTAACTTTAAACATGCTGAGAAGCTAAACAGAAGCAAAAGTACACGGTGATATACCTATCTCGAGAAATACTTATAATGTGGATTTTATATTACTTAGTTGTTATTCTTTCTTCGCTCACTTACTCCTTTTTCCCCACCAAAATAAGAATATGTATGTGTATGTATATATATATATATATATAAATGTATATGTGTGCATATATGTATATGTGTAATGTGTGTGTGTATATATATATGTATATATAGTACACAGGGAAATCTTTTCTGTGTAATGGATTTGTTCACTGACTTTTATGAATACTGCAATGGGGCCCTCAACTCACAAATAGGAGGGGTTATCCCCCACAGCGAGACATTTCCTCTACCTCAACGGAGGGTCATTTACTAGAGACCTCAGCCTTGGAATCACATGTTTGTTGCCATTTTTGTTATTATTTGAGTTTCTTGGTTCTTATTTGTTCAGGGAGTAGATCGATTAAGTTTTATTCTAATTTCAATGACACATTGACAGATAAATACAGATGGCTAAGGACAAGCTAAAATTCATTTCTTTTAATGTAAATGGGCTATTAAATCCAATCAAACGTAAGAGAATTTTATCCAAAATGAAAAAAGAACAAGCCCATGTAGTATATTTACAGGAAACTCATTTAAGTGATAATGAGCATAAAAAACTAAAGAGAATGGGCTTCACTAATCTGTTTTTCTCCTCATATAAGTCAGGACATAGGAGAGGAGTTGCTATTCTTATCTCAAGTAAGCTAACTTTTGAAAAAATATTCGTAATGGGAGATAAAGAAGGCAGATATATTCTGGTAAGGGGGAATATAGACGGCAATCCAGTTACTCTATTGAATATATACGCACCCCCGGGAAGTGATATTGGTTTCTTTCAGAAAATTACTGATATTATGGTAACAGAAACAGAAGGTCTCCTGATAAGTGGGGGAGACTTAAATTTACAATTACAACCAAACTTAGACTCTTTCAATAGAAAAACCTATGAAACAAAATCTTTACATAAGAAAGTTAATACACTTTTTGAGGATGTTGGTTTAATTGATTTATGGAGGGACCTTTTCCCTGACAGAAAAGGGATTACACTCATTATTCTGCTCCACATTCTGTATATACAAGAATAGACTATTACATAACAGTTGGAAAGACAAAGACAAAATAAACACCTGTGGAATTGGGACAATAGATGTAATTGACCATGCACCTATAATATTTATCTGTTGATTTTGACCTACAACCAAAGAATACTATTTGGAAACTAAATTCAAGTCTACTCAATGATCCGTACTTTAAGGAACAAATTAAAAAAGAAATTGGTCTCTACTTAGAATTTAATGATAATGGAGAGGTTTCACCTCCCATTTTATGGGATACTCTGAAGGCAGTCTTAAGAGGGAAAATTATAGCGATATCTTCATATAAGAAAAAAATAAGGAATAAAACATTAGAGGAATTACAAAATAGACTGAAGGAACTAGAGAAAAAACACAAATTGAATTTGGCACAGGATACATTAGGGGAAATTAAAAGAATTAGGAATGAAATAAATAATTTGGCTACTCAAGAGATCAGGAAAAACTTAATGTTTCTGAAAGAGACATTATGAAAGTGGATCAAAATCTATGAAAATACTGGTGTGGAAACTGAAAAAAAAAGATAGCAGAAAATACAATTCATAGAATTAGGGACTCAAGAACGAAAATGATAAAAAATAAGCTAAGTGAAATTCAAGAAGCTTTTGAAATGTTTTACAAAACGCTATATTCCAAAGTTCCAGGGGGAAGCATAACCCAAACTGACATTTTCTTGAATTCTCTAGTTACCCACTTTAAGCGAAGAACAAAATAGAAGGCTGACTGCTGACATAACTGAAGTTGAATTAAAAGCTGCAATTAGTAGGCTTAAATTAAGCAAGTCACCAGGATCAGATGGGTATACAGCAGAGTGGTAAAAAGAATTTTAAAATGAGTTCATTCCTTTTACTCCCCACACTGAACTGGGCTCTAAAAAAGGCACAAGTGCCACCCAGTTGGAAGGAAGCGATAATCTCAGCTATACCGAAAGAAGGCAAGGATAAAATGGAATGGGGGTCATTTAGACCAATATCCGTTCTTAATGTAGATTATAGGTTATTTACCTCCATCATGGCCAAACAATTAGAGGAGTTTCTACCCATACTGATAAGTAATGATCAGAGAGGTTTTATACGACAACGCCAGACTCAAGACAATATACGAAGGACATTTCACATTATGGATCATATACAAAAAATAAAATCGAAGCAATAGTGATAAGCGTGGTCGCTGAAAAAGTATTTGATTTGGTAAATTGGAATTTTCTTTACAGAGTTTTACATAGATTTGGTTTCCAAGACACAATTATTAAAACTATTCAGACACTATATGACAATCCTACTGCTAGGATTAAAATCAATGGATATTTATCAAATAGTCTTACCCTAAAAAGGGGCACGAGACATGGTTGTGCATGGTCACCACTACTCTTCGCGCCATATCTGGAACCATTAGCTCAATACATCAGACAAGATAAAGATATCAGGGGAATTACTATTAAAGGGACAGAGCATAAATTGGCTTGTTATGCGGATGACATTTTGATCTATCTAGGGCAGGGGTCAGCAACCTTTACCACTGAAAGAGCCACTTGGACCCGTTTCCCACAGAAAAGAAAACACTGGGAGCCGCAAAACCCGTTTGACATTTAAAATGAAATAACACTGCATACAACGTTTTTTTTGCCTTTATGCTATGTATAAACAAACTATAATGTGTTGCATTTATGAAATTGATGAACTCCTGCAGAGAAAACGAAATTACATTTCTGCATGCAACAAAAACATTTTGAACTCCGAAAAAAAGACGTTGGGTTGAAAGTTACTTTTAAGTAAAATATTCAATGTCTATTTGAGTCCTTCTTGTATTTATGAAAAACGCCGAACTTAAATTTTCCGCCAGCAGCAAACCAAAAATAACGTCAGCCAGCTGTCATCCTGAAAAATGAAAGGACTATTTCACTGAACAATGAAAAAATATGAATATAAGTAAAATAATAGGCAATTAAAATATTTATCATACTTGGTTAATGGGATTTCTGCTCCTGGACCTCAGCGCACAGCGTCTGCACATCAGGGCTGTATGATGTCACCTTCATCTTTACACAGGATCGCAAGCTGTCATCTGTGAGGTTTTCAATATCACTCCATTTGTGTTTCTGAGCAAGAACGGCCTTCTGACGGGCAACATCTTCAAGGTCTGCTGTCAAGCGTCTAAACTTGGACACCCATATGTCTTTGTCGGCTATGTCGGCCAGTTCCATCTCAAGATCAGGTTGACTCACACCTGCCAATGCAGTCGTATTCAGTAGGGAAGGATCGATGCTTAAGGGAGTGACCGGGAAGGATAATGTGTTTTTTTCCTCTCTGAACTCACAGAAGCGTTCCCCAAACGATGTTTGCATTGCGATGATTGCAGAATGTAAATACTCCGAAATTATCATGTCGTGACCTTGTTTGAACTCTCTCAAATTGGGGAAGTGAGACAAAGTGCCTTTCTGTAAATCTCTGGCAAGCACTGTCAACTTGCGCTCGAATGCCAAAACATCCTCCAACATGTGCAGGGCTGTACGTCCTTTCCCCTGAAGAGCTGTGTTCAGCGTGTTCAGGTGCGCTGTCATGTCTACCATGAAGTGTAGCTTTTCCAGCCACTCTGGCTGTTCCAGCTCAGGAAAGGTGAGCCCTTTGCTGCCCAGGAAAGTTTTCACTTCTTCCAGACACGCGACAAAGCGTTTCAGCACCTTCCGTCTGGACAGCCAGCGATAAAAACACGTTGTAGCGGTGTCAGTAAACTGCAGTCAAAGATAGCTTTATTCGAACTAAACAGCCTTGCTTTTAAGCCTCCCTCAACCCAGCCCCCATGGACGCAGATGCTGCAAAAGACGCGTACTCACAAACCCCCGTAGGCTATCTCCCTTAGCCGGAATGCTGGCTAATTGTGAGCCGTTTCGGATGTGGCAGGAAATGTGTCGCTACACTTAGGTTGTACAAGATCACCATAATTACATTTCAAAAGCTAACAAACTAACATAAAATACATTTTAATTAAATACTGACCAATTATTTCCCAAAGCCACAGGGAGCCGCAGTACAGAGGTGAAAGAGCCACAAATGGCTCGGGAGCCGCAGGTTGCCGACCCCCGATCTAGGGCAACCAACATACTCTTTATCTAATTTGATGCAATCCTTTGAACAATATGGTCAATTATCAGGATACAAGATCAATTTAGATAAAACCCAATTACTTTCATATTACTATAGCCCACCAAGAGTAATTGCAAGTCGATACCCCTGGGCATGGCACACAGATTCTTTCAAATATTTGGGCATCATTATGCCAAAAGATTTGGCAAAATTATCAGAATGTAACTATCAGCCTCTATATAAAAAAAATTAAGGAAGATGTGGTAAGATGGAGCCTGATTCCTTTTTTCAGTCTCAGTTCAAGAATTGAATTTTTAAAAATGAATATACTGCCCAGACTATTATATCTCTTTCAGACCCTACTAATAGAGATTAATCAAAATTAATTCAATGAATGGAACAAGATGCTATCAAGGTATATTTGGCAGGGTAAAAGGCCTAGAGTTCATCTCAAAATTTTGCAATTAGCAAAGGAAAAGGGGGGATGGTGCTTGCCTTCTCTTAGAGATTATTATTTTGCAGCACAATTGAGAGCTGTGATATGTTGGTGCAGCCCATCATATGACGCTCAATGGAAAAACATTGAGGAGTGGGTACTTCCCATCCCCACACAAGGAATTTTGGCTGAAAACCTGCAAAGGTACATAAATACTATTGATAACCCATGGGTGAAATTGACTCTTAAAAATGGAAAACCACTATAAAAGAATATAATCTAGAGGGAGATATTGCAATTCTTAAATGGTGCGCATATGACTCTGATTTTACACCAAATAAATTGGATGCTAGATTTAAGGACTGGACAGCTAAAGGAATAACAGTTCTTTGCAACATAATGAAAGAAGGAACACTGTTCAGTTTTGAAATGCTTAAAGAGAAAACACTTACTAGAAAAACAAGATTTTTAATCGGTATTTACAGATGCGACAACATGTTTATAAGACGCTTAAAAATGTAACCAAGGCAAATACATGCTTGATAGAGCTCTTTAGAAAAGCATATAATTCAGATAATGGTAGTAGAATCATTTCAAGCATGTAACAGGGGTTGTCAAATCTTAAAACATATTCGACTTCATACATTAAAACAAAATGGGAGAAAGAAGGAGGGATAATTATATCTGAGGAAGAATGGACAACAATATGGAGATATCAATGGAAGTGTACCAATTTACAGAAATGGAGGGAGTTTAGATGGAAAAACTTGATAAGATATTTTATTACACCCTCTCAGAAATCCCATTATGATAGTAACCTCCCTGTTTGCTGGAGAAATTGTGGAAATCAAAATGCAAATCATTATCATATTTTTTGGGACTGCCCTGTTATCAAAAACTATTGGAGGGGGATACACAATGCCCTACAAGACATCTTTAAATGTGAAATACCCTTGGAGAATAAGACCATATATTTTGGATATATACCTCAAGAATGGTTGAAAAGAGATAAATATTTAATAAATATACTGTTGGTGGCTGGTAAAAAGACTCTTACTAAGAAATGGTTATCACAGGAGAGCCCAACTTTAAATACATGGATGGAAATTACAATGGGCATTTACAAAATGGAGAAGATAACAGCATCTGTTAATCATAAGCTGGAACAATTCATGCTGGGAAAAATGGTTAACTACATAATGCCTCATAGGCCTGATTTTATTCTCACAAATCAATGAATCTGTTGTAAAAAAAAATCACTCCCTACTTGTACATAGTTCTTTCCTTTTGCTTGTTTTTTCTTTCCACTCTTTTCTATAAGTATATACCTCAGATAAATACTTTGTGGAGATTTGTGATATATATGATTATATGATGTATATGTACAATGTCTGAAATACATCTTATGGAAATGTTTGTTTGATGAACTTAAATAAAAAAAATAAATTACAAAAGAAGCTCATCACTGACTGTACATATTAGATATGCAGTTGTGGTTTTCAGCGTAGTAGGCTAAAATGAGAATATTTGATGTTTTTCATCATTTTCAATGAGAGCTGCCATTAAGGTCATCTGTGATGTTGGCTCCCTGGAAGTTTTAAAACAAAACAAACAAAACTTCAAACAATCAAGCCAATGTGATGCTCATTTCAAATTCTGGGGTTAGCTGTCTGTCCTCTACGTGAAGAGAACTAGTCATTTACAGCACTTCTTGACAACAAACAACATAATTTCAGAGGTATGCAAACTGAACATTTAATCTTTAAAGGCTGGGATTGGAACTCAGTTCTGAATCAATCTATAAACCAGCATTAGATGCTCATATTTATATTGGCACTGATGTGTTTGCATTATACTGATTTTTTTTTTCCTTTTCTTGGCCTTCAGACGAGCTGGAAGTTTACGATACAACTACATGACTTGGTCCTTAACACTTCTAAAACAAAAGAGATGATCACTGACTTCAGGAGATAAAGGACAGAGTATACCCCCCCCCCCCCATACATGGAGAGGTAGTGGAAAATGTGGAAAACCTAAAGTTCCTTGGAGTTATGCTGTCAGAACAGCTGACATGGACCACCAACACCTCACTGACATGGACCACCAACGCCTCGCTGACATGGACCACCAACGCCTCGCTGACATGGACCACCAACGCCTCGCTGACATGGACCACCAACGCCTCGCTGACATGGCCCAGCAACACCTCGCTGACATGGCCCAGCAACACCTCGCTGACATGGCTCAGCAACACCTCGCTGACATGGCCCAGCAACACCTCGCTGACATGGCCCGCCAACACCTCGCTGACATGGACCGCCAACACCTCGCTGACATGGACCGCCAACACCTCGCTGACATGGACCGCCAACACCTCGCTGACATGGACCGCCAACACCTCGCTTACATGGACCACCATCACCTCACTGACATGGACCACCAACACCTCACTTCTTATACAAAAGGCAGAACAAAGACTCTTCTTCCTCAGAAAGCTGAAACAGGACAAACTCCCACAAAAGCTGTTGCTTAACTTCTACAGAAGCACAATTGAAACCATCCTGACCAACAGTGCAACAGTGTGGTATGCCAGCTGCACAGCTGCTGAGTGACAAGACCTGCATCGTCTGGTGAAGGTGGCTCAGTGAATTGTCAGGATGGAGCTCCCAGGACTGGACACCATCTATTCCTGCAGACTCAGGAGGAAAACTATCAACATAACCAGAGACACCACACACCTCGGCCACTCCCTGTTTGACCTGCTGTCATCCAGCAAAAGGTTCAGGACACTAAAAGCCAGAACAAATAGACTGAGGAACAGCTTCTACCCCAGAGCTGTGGCCTCCATCACACCACTCCAACAGAACAATGACTGAAACTGTGAGCACACACAAGGATTCAAATACTTGTACTAACGGCACTTTGTGCATTACTGTGATATTCCGGTGCTGCTGCAACTTATTTTCTGCTACTTATCTATTTAATACTGTTTTTCTAAAACTGTCTTGTTTTTATCTACCACTTTATTTAATGCAGCTGGAGTAGTACTATTTAGAGTTTTGTTTGTCACATTATAGAAAAGATGCAATTACAACAAGGAGGGTGCAAAGAAGGTTTTGCAAAACATTGCCATAGATGGAGCTTTTCGGTGACGAGGGAAGACTGGATAGGCTAGGTTTGTTTTCCTGAGAGTGATGAGGTTGAGAGTTGGAGAAGGGATCTGATAAGGGCATACTAAAAAAGGCCATGGATAGAGTAGATAGAAAGAAACATTTCCCGAAAATAGGGTCTAAAACATTTCCAGGGAATAGGTTTGACTAAATTCCAATCACCCTCTGGATGAAAACATTCCTCTTCAGATTCCCTTTTTCATCTAGAGGGTGATTGGAATTTATAATGCATTACCTGAAGGGTGATGAAAGCAAAAATTCTCACATTTAATTAGTATCTGGACAAACACTTAAATCACTAAAACACAGAAGACTCAAGGCCAAGTGTTGGGATTTGGAATTAATACCGATGGGTACTTGATTACTGGCATAAATATGCTGGGCTAAAGAATCTGCTTCAGAAGTGAATTACTCTGTGAATGTCAGAAACATTGAAAGTTATCACCTTGGCAGTGTAGCCTTTTGATGAAGTCAGGATTGAAGAGTTGATCTCAAGCCACCAATTAGAACATCACAATATTTACCAATAGTTCAGCCATGAACTAATTAAGAAGTTTCCAATGTACTTTGTATTATTTCAATTTGAATCAATTTAAACTAAGCAATGTTAGATTAAAGGAAAATATGCAAATTATACTATTTAACGATCATTGAAACTTTGTACCCTGTAGATTTAACCTGATTAAAACATTTATTTAATTTCAACAATACAATGGGTTCAAATTCACATTACAAATCCATTTATTTATTGCTCAATATTTGCTCTTACTTTGGCTACTGTTTCTTTCTCCAAATGAGCTCTAGATCCGCATGAAATGGCCATGTTATCCTAAAAGACAGAATAAATTTAGTTAGCCAGCTTCCCAAAATTATTAACTTATTGTGAGATGGCATTTTTCAAGCCATGTCAGTGTCAAATAGGTTACATTAGCACTTTAAGTCTCTTAATAACATTTTAGCAGCTTACGCAATACAAATTATGGAATAGATTTCCCAATGAATCAATTATGGTCACATAATTCCAGTAACTCATGGGCCCAAGGAATCAATTATAATATATATATAAGGAACTGTTCCTAGCATAAATCGAGTATTTTGCTCATTTTAGTTATATTGTACAACTTAAGAAATCTTTCTCCTTTGCTTGCAGAATTCTAGAAATGGGTTAGAAGGTTGTTTTAAGACAACTTGCTAGTATCCTTTATAATTCAGGTATCAAAGCAATTTTTTTTACGCTTAATTCCATTCAAATTACTTTAAAAGAAAAACATAAACTAAATAATTCTTCTTCTAAATAATTGATTTCATTTGCAGATAACTTTCTGCATTTTCCACAGATCAGAATAAATGCTGGGCATACTCACCGGACCTGGCTGCAGAGCTTTCAAGCCTGCTTCTACTTTCTCAATATCAGCAAATTTTGTAGCTCCATCAGCATCAGCCATCAGAATAAATCTTCCTCGAGAGCTCAGTACACCCTGACCAGAAATAATGTGCTTCAAGGTTAGTATTATAACGTGCATATATGCTAATGACACAGTTAAACTTCAGTGCAGCTAAGAAAGAGACAGAACAGTTCAGACCTTTCTTAACCTTTACTTGTTTCACATTGATCTAGCTGCAGCCAGCTACAATTGCTTACAATGATTTACTTTCTTGCCTCTATCTATGCATCTTTTCTTTCCTCATCTACTTCCTCCCCACGATGACATCATTCAGAAACACAAAAATGCTACCTAGTAGATGCAAAAAGTTGATAACACCTAGTTCTAATATTTTTAGCCTTTTGCTGGATTGGTTTATATCCAAATACTTGAAATTCTCAATTTATCAATACAGGAGCCCCTCAGGGCTGTGAACTAAGTCCCCTCCTTTACTCCCTGTATAGCCATGACTGTGTCATCACTCATAGCTCTAATTACATTTGAGGACAACACTACATTGATTGGCCTTATCTCAAACAATAACGAGGTGGCCTACAGGGAAGATGTCATCTCTCTGACACAGTGGTGTCAAGAAAACAACCTCTCCCTCAATGTCAACAAAGGAGCTGGTTGTGGATTACAGGAGAAATGGAGATGGGCTAACCCCTATTGACATCAATGAATCTGGGGTTGAGAGGGTAAACAGCTTTAAGTTCCTTGGCATCCAGATCACTGAAGACCTCACATGGTCTGTACACACCAGCTGTGTGCTGAAGAAGGCACAACAGCACCTCTTTCACCTCAGACAGTTGAGGAAGTTTGGTATGGGCCCCCAAATCCTAAGAACTTTCTACAGGGGCACAATTGAGAGTATCCTGACTGGCTGCATCACTGCCTGGTATGGGAACTGTACTTCCCTTAATCGTAGGATTCTGCACAGAGTGGTGCAGACAGCCCTGTGCATCAGTAGTTGTGAACTTCCCATGATTCAGGACATTTACAAAGACAGGTTTGTAAAAAGGGCCCGTAGGATCACTGGGGAGCCAAACCATCCCAACCATAATCTATTCCAGCTGCTACCATCTGGGAAATGGTACCGCTGTGGCGACCCACTTCCCAGCGCACTCGAACTGGGAACTCGCTCACAAAGTGGCGCGCACCAGCATTGAGACCAGTCCCAAAGAGGGCGCCAAGGGGAAGGGGAAAAGGGGAAAAGCCCGTGCGCAGGACGGGACTGTGAATACGCGCCCCCTACAGCATTCCCACCCAGGGAGGGCGGGATCAGGAAGGCTTTAAAGCGAGGCTGCAAAGTTTGAATAAATCTCTTTTTGCAACTGCAACTCGCCGACTCCGTGTCGTTATTTCAGCGCTGTGTGTAGCACACCGCTACAATTGGTGACCCCAACGGCCCAAATGATATTTGGGCTGAAAATGAACAATGCCTCATCTGTTCATGCAGTTTTGTTAAAACTGCCAAGCTTCTGGATGCCTATGGTTCCAGCAAGCAGAAGCCCAATTCCACATTCGGCAGATAACCTCAGATGCCACACGTTACTACTACATGGTGAGCTCCCTCAACCAGGAAACAGCGGCCTAGGTTGAGGAGTTCACACAGTCACCCCCAGCGGACGGCAAATACACAGAATTCAAAGCCTTGCTCATAAGGACTTGCTGATTCTCACGGCATGAGCGAGCTGCCCGCTTACTGCACATGGATGGTTTGGGGGACAGGCCACCATCGGCTTTGATGAACGAGATGCTGTCCCTGGCCAGAGGACACAAGCCCTGCCTCATGTTTGAGCAGGCATTCCTGGAGCAGCTGCCCGAGGACATACGCCTGCTGCTGTCCGACGCGGATTTCAGCGACCCCCGGAAGGTGGCGGCCTGGGTGGATGTGCTGTGGAAAACCAAGAAGGAGAGCGGGGCGTCCGTCACACAGATCACCAGGCCACGCTCCCAGCAGCAAACCAGACCAGGCCAGGCCGCAGAGCCCGCTAATACCAGAGGCAGGGGTGAGGACGTCAACGAACAATGGTGCTTCTACCACCAGCGGTGGGGCACAGAAGCCTGCCACTGTAGCCCGCCCTTCAAGTTCCCAGGAAATGCCAGGGCCAGCCGCCGATGATGGCTACGGCGGCTGGCCATCGGGATAGCCTCCTGTATGTCTGGGACAAGCGGTCGGGACGCCGCTTTTTGGTCGACACCGGAGCCGAGATCAGCGTCTTACCTCTGACGAGTTACAACACCTGCAACAGAGTACTGGGTCCCGCCCTGAGGGCCGCGAGCGTCAGCACAGTAAGGACCAACGGCACCCGTACGGTGCAGCTACAGGTCAGCTCCAGCCAGTTCATGTGAGACTTCACAATGGCCGCCGTAACCCAACCGTTCCTGGGAGTGGATTCTTTTGCGAGCTCACAGCCTACTGGTCAACTTGCCAAAGAAGAGACTGGTCCACGCTGAGACTATTCAAACGTTCTCCCTGGGTGAAGCCCAGTTGCCGGCCCCACACCTAGACTCCATCACGCTGTCTGACAACAACTTCACCAGAGTCCTGGCAGATTTCCCATCGGTTCTGGCACTGCAGTTCACGGCAGCCATACAGCACCACATCCTAACACAAGGACCACCCCTCCACGCCCGTGCTTGAAGGCTTCCCCCGGACAAGCTCCGACTGGTGAAGGAGGAGTTCAAGAGGATGGAGGAATTGGGGATCATACGGCGGTCCGACAGCCCATGAAGCTCCCCCCTGCACATGGTGCCCAAAGCAACAGGGGGTTGGAGACCATGCGGCGACTACCACAGGCTGAACGAGGTTATAACACCGGACCGCTACCCTGTGCCACACATTCAGGACTTTGCAGCAAACCTGCACGGCGTACAGATCTTCTCCTAGACCTCGTCCGGGGATACCATCAAATCCCGATGCATCTGGACGATGTCCCCAAAACGGCACTCATCACCCCTTTCGGCCTTTCCGAGTTCCTCCGCATGCCTTTCGGCCTAAAGAATGCCGCACAGACGTTTCAGCGGTTAATGGACGCAGTGGGACTCGACCTGGACTTCGCTTTCATCTACTTGGACGACATCCTCATAGCCAGCAGCAGTCGTCAGGAGCATCTGTCCCACCTCCGTCAACTCTACGCCCGACTGAGTGAATATGGCCTGACAATCAACCCGGCCAAATGCCAGTTCAGGCTCGACACCATTGACTTCCTGGGCCACAGGATTACTAAAGACGGGGCAACCCCTCTGCCCGCTAAGGTAGACGCAGTCCGCCATTTCCCCTGACCCAACACAATCAAAGACCTTCAGGAATTCGTGGGTATGGTGAATTTCTACCACCGCTTCCTCCCTTCAGCTGCCCGAATCATGCGCCCCCTGTTCGCTCTGATGTCAGGTAAGGGCAAGGACATTACCTGGGACAAGGAGTCTGCCGCCGCTTTCATTAAAACCAAAGAAGCCTTAGCAAATGCCGCGATATTAGTGCACCCCAGAACGGACGTCCCTACTGCCCTCACAGTGGACGCATCTAACACGGCAGTCGGTGGGATGCTGGAACAACTCATCGAGGGTCGCTGGGAACCCCTGGCGTTTTTCAGCAAACACCTACCACCACCCGAGCTCAAATACAGTGCTTTCAACTGGGAACTGTTGGCGCTATACCTGGCAATCCGGCATTTCTGGTACTTCTTAGAAGGTAGGCCTTTCACCGCGTTCACGGACCACAAACCTCTTACCTTTGCATTCACGAAAGCATCCGACCCCTGGTCGACCCGCCAGCAGCGACATCTGTTCTACATCTCCAAATACACGACGGATGTCCGGCCTGTCTCGGGAAAGGACAATGTCGTGGCGGACGCCCTCTCCCGCTCTAACATCCAAGCCCTGTCCCAGGGAGTAGACTATGAAGCACTGGCGGAGGCAGAGCAGGCAGACGAGGAGATCCCTAGTTACAGGACTGCAGTCTCCGGTTTGCAGCTCCAGGACCTCCCCGTAGGCCCAGGTGAGAGGACCCTACTCTGTGACGTCACCACTGGCCAACCCCGCCCCGTCGATCCGGCAGCCTGGCGGCGGCGCATTTTCAACTCCATTCACAACTTAGCGCACCCCTCCATCAGGACTACCATCCGGATGGTGGCCAACAGGTTCGTTTGGCACGGACACCACAAGCAGGTCAGTGAATGGGCCAGAACGTGCATGCACTGCCAAACAGTCAAGGTGCAGCGGCACACCAAAGCTCTGCCGCAGCAGTTCCCCCCCACCCGCCGGCGTTTCGACCACATTCATGTGGATATCGTGGGCCCCCTGCCAGTGTTGCGAGGAGCGCGGCTCCTCCTATCGTGGACCGGTTCACAAGATGGCCAGAGGCGGTCCCGCTCACCGACACCACCTCCAAATCTTGCGCTCGGGCACTGGTTGCCACCTGGGTATCTGGCTTTGGTGTACCGGCCCACATTACCTCCGACAGAGGCACCCAGTTCATCTCCAGCCTGTGGTCAGCGATGGCCAGCCTTATGGGGACACAGCTGCACCACACAACCGCCTACCACCCACAGTCGAACGGACTGGTGGAGCGTTTCCACCGTCACCTGAAGTCAGCTCTCATAGCCCGCCTCAAAGGGCCTAACTGGGTGGATGAGCTTCCCTGGGTCCCGCTTGGAATCCGCACGGCGCCCAAAGAGGATCTGCACACCTCGTCGGCCGAGTTGGTGTACAGCGCACCCCTGGTCGTCCCAGGAGAGTTCATACCAGCCCCAAGGGGGCAAGAGGAAGAACCCACAGCAGTCCTGGGCAGACTACGCGAGGCTTGGTAACCTGGCCCCCATACCCACTTCGCAGCATGGGCAGAACCCGACCTGTGTACCCAAAGACCTGCAAAACTGTAAGTTCGTTTTTGTACGACGGTGCGGACATCAGGCACCGATACAGCGGCCCTACGAGGGGCCGTTTATGGTGATCAGAAACAACGGGTCCACATTTGTGCTGGTCATTGGGGGGAAAGAGGAAGTTTTCATGGTGGACTGACTCAAACCGGCCCATGTGGACTTAGCGCAGCCAGTCGAAATTCCGGCACCGCGGCGCAGAGGCAGACCTCCCAAATAGAGTCCGACCTAGACTGTGGACATTGGAGGGTGTATCGCCGGTACTGGGGGGGGGGGGGGGGGGTTTGTGGCGACCCACTTCCCAGCGCACTCGAACTGGCTCACAAAGTGGCGCGCGCTGGCATTGAGGCCAGTCCCAAAGAGGGCGCCAAGCCTGCTTCACCAGCATGGGGAAAAGCCCGCGCGCGGGACGGGACGGGACGGGACTGTGCATACAGCATTCCCGCCTGGGGAGGGTGGGATCAGGAAGGCTTTAAAGCGAGGCCGCGAAGTTTGAATAAATCTCTTTTTGCAACTGCAGCTCGCAGACTCCGTGTCGTTATTTCAGCGCTGCGTGTAGCATACTGCTACACCGCAACATAAAAGCCAGGACCAACAGGCTCCGGGACAGCTTCTTCCACCAGGCCATCAAACCAATGAACTTATGCTGATTTGAGTGTATTCTATGTTACATTGACTGTTCTATTTATTATAAAGTACTCTGATTGTACATTGCACATTTAGACAGAAACAAAGATTTTTACTCCTCATGTATGTGAAGGATATAAGAAATAAAGTGAATTCATTCATTTATTTCCTCCAAATAAATGGGAAGGTGGAAATCATTTATCCAGTCTTCAGCCTCAGCACTCACAATAAACTCAGTTTCAAAGATACTGGCTTCATCTGTCTCACTGGCAAATTTCTCAGGTTGCATTCAATTGTTCACAAATATAGAGTCAAATATGACTCTGAGCTGAATTTTTAACCATGTCCACATTATCAGCAAGACTGTCTACATTCACATCGGTAATGTGGACTGTTCTGATATCATCTATTCCATCTCCTAAGAAATATGTTCATCCAGTTCTGGCCTCTAAATCATACCTGATTTTAATTGTTCTTCTATTGGTGGGCAATCCTTCAGATGACAAATTCCTATGATCTTCAATTCCTCTCTGCCTCTTTTCCTTCCTTCAAGACATTAATGAAATCCCACCTCTTTGATCAAGCTTCTGATCAAATACCTTACACAGTTAGTTCAGTGTTAAATCCTGTTTATTGTGCATCTTTAGCTTTTTATATATATAAAACCACATCAGATACACCATTATAAACCTACAAAAAAAGAAAATGCTTGAAAAACTTAGCAGATCAGGTGGCATCAATGGTAGGCCAAACAGTTTTGTAAGCCTTTTGGATTTGTGACCCTTCCAATTTTCATTATACAGTGCTTTGAAAAAATGCTCTGCCCTCACAACTATTTTCACATTTTACTGTCTCATTTTCTACATTTAAAATATATAAGCTAATATATATTTTGAGCTAATCTACAAAAAATCGTGCATCATGTTAAGTTAAAAAAATTCTAAAACCTATCAATAATTTATTTAAAATTGAAACAAATATGAAGTTGAAAATGTAATTTTCTCCCTTTGTAATTTCTACACAAACTTTCCTAAGGTGCAATACTATATATTACCTTATCATCTCTCCCAATTTGTTGATGTAGAAAATAGGGGGATCACCTGAATAAATAACCCCTCTCTGTCAAAGTTCCAACAGTATGGCAGATTTTCAACAGAGCAATCCAAAATGAAGACAAAAGAACATTCAAGACAAGTCATGGAAATGATATTAAATGAGCACAAATCTGGGAAAGGGTACAAGACCAGCTGAAAGGTACTGAATGTACATCAGAGATCCTGGATAACACCTGCTAGCCTCTACCAGAAAGCTTAAACTGGGGAGGAAGTTCGTCTTTCATCAGGGCAACAACCTAAACAACCTAAGGCGTGGCTTCTAATGAAGAAAATTGATTTCCTTGAGATGCCCGGTCAGATTCCTAACCTTAACCCGATCAAACATTTCTAGCAAGACCTCAATATTGCTGTCTACTGCCGCTCCCCAACCAACCTGGTACAGTTTGAACAATTTTGCAAGAGGAATAGGCAAATCTTCCTCCATGATATTATGCAAAGCTAATAGACTTATCCAAAAAAGCCTACTGGCAGTAATGGCTGAGAGAGGTGGTTCAATTAAGTACTGAGCAAAGGGGGTGAATACTTTTGATCTGCTGGCATTTCAGTTTTTGAATTTTTAGTTTCCTATACTTTAAAATTGCCTTTTTTTTAAAGTCCTCTACTGTGAAAAAAGGAGCATGTTATCACAAGTAAAAATTCTTAGTTCAATTGACTAAAATCCCTGGTTGTAATACTCAATTATGTGAAGAAAGGAATGAGGGCTGAATACTTTTACATGGCACTGTAATCTTTAACTTTGAGATGGCATTAATAGGGAGTTCTGTACGACAAATTCTCTGGCAAATGCAAAACTTCTACGGAGCACCAACAAAATATACAGAAACAGTTTATATTTTATGTTGCAATGAATTTCCATGGCCTATAAGAATATACCTGAATACTATATAAGCTGAGTTGAGTTGCAAGGCTTGAGAAGGAACATGGGAATTGTGTGTCAAGCATTATGAACCCTTCAGATCTCAAAAGATTTTATAGAGAATGCTGGAATTCAAAAAGTGCTGCCACTGTGTGGGAAGCTGCAAGTCTGATGTGTAAATGTTATAGTACCAGATGACTCATTATAGTTGAGTGATGAAAACAAAGGGGTGATCTTAAGTGCTGATCATTAAGAAGTTGAGTGCATAGACAGAGAGAAACCATTTTTATGGGAGAATTGAAAACAAGGGAGGGTAAGTTACTATACATGAATGAATTAATTAGCAAAATTAGGCAGAATTACTTGACAGAATGCAGTGGAAAACTTGAACTCTATTCTGCAAACATCTGTTTCTGCTTTGTGGGGTTGAGAAGAAGCAAATAAAAATTCAAAACTGCAACTTATCATGTGAAAATATGAATGGAAATATATGAAGGGAAATGAAACTAAGTTAGATAAATAGGGATGGGAACCTAACAAGCAGGGACAATGAATGGCTGTATTACCGTAATTGTGGAACCAAAACAATGGCACTGAAGATAATTCCATCTGCATTAGAAAATTCATCTTTAATTCCATGAGATTTAGTTAGCTCCAACATCTCTGTACCATTCAGTACCAGTAAATTGTTATGCTGAATCAGAAATTTTACAGAAGCTTACAGAAATTAAGAAATTAATTTCTATCACTAAAGGATCTGATGTAAAAAAAATTAACTCACCATTTTAATAGCTCCACCTTTCCCACGGTTTTCTGTTAGTGTTAGTACACGTACCCTATCAGATCCGTATTTCTTAGAATATCTTAGACCGACCTACAACGGATTTAATCAGAAGATGTCATGAGGTAACCAATCTGGCAAATTTCCAGACTAAATTTTAACAAGATTTCTTTGCAAGTTTGGCACCAAATTCAATGTCACCATTATGTGCATTAAATTACACTGTACTTCTTCTTACAATAACCGTAATTTGATTGATGAGCATCCTAAAAGTGAAGTACTAGTCATCGGTGCCGACTTTACAAAGGGTCAGTTACTGGTTTTCTCCAATAATGGAAGAAGCTGCAGAACCATTATCAGAGTTCCAGAATGTAATTATGATTTTGCTCTTTATCTTAGTTTTACACTCTGAAGTAGAAGAGAGTTATACTTCGGCTCTATTAAAGACTGTTTTTAGCTCAATGGATAATGCACATGAATAACTGTTATACTCAGCAAACTTTTCAAGAGTATTAATCATGAACGTTAGGCTCCTTCAAAAACAAATGGTTCCTTTAAAAACATGAACTGCATGAGTTTTTTTTAAAAACATTGTTTTTTATAGGTTACAAAATGAGAGATATGTACATATACTTTTCCATTCATTTTTTTTCAGACAGTGTGATTTTACATTGCAAAAACTGAAATAAAAACAGAAAATGCTATCGATGCTCAGTGGATCAGTAGAACGTAATGAGAAAAGTAGATGATATTTCAACGTGAGCCACTCTAAACCTCTCACCCCTTGACTGAAGCATATGCCCTTTAGTCTTATACGCCTCTACAATGAGCAAAAGAATCCTACTCTCTAGACTACGTCTCCAATAATTTTGTACACCTGTATAGGGTAACTCCTCGGCTCTTCTGCTCCAAGGAAAACAACCAGGCTTTCCTATCTTTTCTCATAGCTGAAGCACTCCATCCCAAGCAACATCCTGATGCATTGCTACCAGTGCAAACATGACCGTCTTAAGATGTGATGATAGAATTACAAGAAAAGCTCCAGCTGACCCAATGTTTTATAAAGTTTTACCATAATCTCCATGCTGTTACATTCTAGAGTCACAGAGATACAGCGATTGAAACAGGCCCTTCAGTCATTCACATCCACACCGACAATCAACCACACTGATCTGATGTTAATCCCATTTTTTGTTGTTTTATTCTCTCCCCATTCTCATTAACTTCTCTCTACCAGATTCCACTGTTCACCTACAAACTACAGACAACTTACACAGGCCAATTAACCTACCAACCTCACGTCCAGAGCACAGGAAGGAAACAGAGTCTAGTGACATGGTGCCATGACAACAACCTTTTCCTCAATGTCAGCAAAATTAAAGAGCTGGTCAGTGACTTCGGGAAGGTGGTGTGGGGAGGATTGTGGTGTGGTTTGAGGTGCACATGTTCCTCTTTAAATCAATGGTGCTGAAGTTGAGAGGGTTGAGGGCTTCAAGTTCCTTGGACTGAACATCATCAATATCCTGTACTGGTCCAACCATGTTGACACCATGGCCAAAACAGCTCACCAGTTCCTACACTTTAATCAGGAGGCTAAAGAGATTCAGGATATTCCCATTAAACCTAACCAAACATTCTATCTAGATGCATTATAGGACTAGGCATGGCACCTGCTCTGCACGTGACTGCACAGAATGGTGGCTACAGTTCAGTTCATCATAAAAACCAGCCTCTCCTCCAGACTCATACTTCTAGCTGCCTCAGTAAAGCAGACAGCGTAATCAAAGACCCCACCCAGCCACTCTGATCAGACAGAAGATCCAAGCCTGAAAGCATGTATCACCAGCTCAAAGACAGCTTCTATCCTACTGTTGTAAGACCATTGAACATTCCTTGTGCAGAAAGATGGACTGTTCACCTCACAATCTACTGTACCTTGTTATGAATTTGGATCTTTCTAGGACATGCAGCAGAAGTGCTACACCTACTCATTCACCTCTATCCAGGACCCTCACCTTCCAGATGAGGCAACACTACACTTGCAAACCTGTTGGGGTTGTCTACTATACCCAGTGATACTGATGTGGCCTCTTCTACATTGGTGAGAGCCAACTTACAATGGGGGATCTGGTCCATTTGCAAAAAGCAGAATTTCCTGGTGGCCAACCAGTTTGTTTTCAAGATTCAAGATTCAAAAACTTTACTGTCATTCCAACCATACAACAGCTCTGCAGGGCAGAATGAGACAGCATTTCCCAGGAGCAAGTGCAATCACAACATAAGAAACGCAACAAATAGTAAACACAACAATAAATAGTAAAACACAACAGCCACATGTCGGTTAAAATCAAGTTATAAGTGTACAGTGCGAGTTAAAAGTGTCCAAAGCAGAGTCAGATAGAGCAGCTATTTAGCAGTCTGACTGCCTGTGGGAGGAAGCTGTTTAGTAGCCTTGTGATTTTTGTTTTGATGCTCCTGTAATGTTTGCCTGATAGCAGAAGAACAAACAGTTCATGGAGAGGGTGTGAGGGGTCTTTAATGATGTACCTTGTCTTCTGGAGGCATCGACTCTGAAAGAGGTCTTGGACAAAAGGTAGGGAGACCCCAATAACCTTCTCCGCTCCCCTAACCACCCTCTGCAAGGCTTTTTTATCAGCAGCACTGCAGCTGGAATACCAGGTTGTGATGCAAAAGGTCAGCACACTCTCAAACACGCCTCCTATCCCCATTCCTATTCCAATATGTCAGTCCACAGCCTCCTCTTCTGCCACTATGAGGTGACTCTTGGGTTGGAGGAGCAATACCTCATAGTCCGTCTAGGTAGCCCCAAACCTGATGGCACGAAGATTGATTTCTCTCCCCCCCGCAACCCACCTTCCCTTCCCTCTTCTTCAATTCTCCACTCTGGCCTCTCACCTCTTCTCCTCACATGCCTATCACCTTCCCCAGAGCCTGTTTCTTCCCTTTGTCCTATGGTCCACTCTCTTCTCCTGTTAGATTCCTCATTCTCCAGCCCTTTGGCTTTTCCACCTATAATCTCACAGCTTCTCACTTCATGCCCCCCTCCCCACCCACCTGGCATCACCTATCATCTTCTAGTTTGTCCTCCTTCTCCTCCACCCACCTTCTTATTCTGACATCGTTCCCATTCCATTCCAGTCCTGATAAAGGGTCAAGTCGGAAACATCAACTGTTTACTCATTTCCACAGATGCTGCTTGACTTGCTGAGTTCTCCAGCATTTTGTGAATTGCTCTGGATTTCCAGGATCTGCAGAATCTCTTTTCTTTATGATCCGCTGCTCCAAAGTCTCTTAAGGAATGCGTACCCTGAAGTTGTTTACATCTTCTCTTCGACGAGAGTCCAGTGAGACCCTTTGTCACGGCTCCCCCTTTGTGATCTTTGCTACTCTTCAACCATGTGCCCATCCAGCCTCGCTACCACAGCCATGTATCCTTCCTGGGAACTCGTCCTTACTGCCACCTTCCAGCTACGTTTTTAGGCATCCCAGTTTAGACACACTGAAGATCCCTGGAATCTGCATTTGATTGGCTGCTTCTCCCACTGCTTCATGCTCCAAATTCTACATGCCACCCTCTCCGCCATGCAGAGATATCTGTGGGCCGTCTTAGTCTCTGACACGACTCAGGATATCACTCTCCACCACCAGCCATGGACCTCTCCAACATTTTATCCTCCGCTGGATCTATGCCTTCAGCCTCCAGTTCTTCTCCTTCCTCATGTCCAAGAAGGATCAGAAGATCACCCATCTCCAAACTGCAGCCCCTGCCACCTCCAACTTTGGTTTTGATGGATACAGTTGCCGACTCTAGCTTCAATGACTCTGGGTGGCCCCAGACCACAGATCACACCAACTTCAGTTCCAACGACCCTGGATGCCTTCACATTGCGAATTACGCAGCCTCCAGTTCCAATCTTGGCTGCTTTCACATCCAGGCTGAGACCTTTCTTGTTGCCGCTGTGCCCCTGGGGTCCTCTTCCCCCACCACTACTAATAAAGCAATCGTGAAGCAACAAACTTCATGTCTCGATCCTGACTTCTAAAAGAACCTTGGATTTAAACACCTGATTCCAAAGCTTTTCCTGTCATCTGCACACTTACCAATCATGATTTTATATTCACATCCCAACTGTTAATGCATCTAATAAACGGAGAGGGTCCCAGCACCAATTGATTCACCATTGATCACAAACTCACTATCACAATAACAATTCTCCACCATTGTAGGACCAGGCTAACATTGCATCCATTTTATCAACTTGTCTTAGGTTCCAAGGATCTAATCTTTTTGCCCAGTTTTCCATATGGGACCTTGTCAAAAATTTTACTGTAATAACTACATCCGTCATACTGCCATCATGAAAAGACTTCGTTACCTCTTCAAAACAGTCAACGAAATTGCAGATAGGGTCTCCCCCCCACCCCAACAAATTTAAGCTGCTTTTCCACATGTAGAT
This sequence comes from Hypanus sabinus, assembly GCF_030144855.1. Classification (NCBI taxonomy): domain Eukaryota; kingdom Metazoa; phylum Chordata; class Chondrichthyes; order Myliobatiformes; family Dasyatidae; genus Hypanus; species Hypanus sabinus. Next base: position 34,482,225 of record NC_082708.1, on the reverse strand, counting down.
TAATCCTGTCTCTCAGCACTTTCCCCCTTAATGTTTCCAACCACTGACATTAGACTCACAGATTTGTAATCATTAGATATTTTTTGTTGCTTTTCGTCAAGAAGGTACCATATTTGCCCTCCACCAGTCATCTGTCACCTCATCTGTGAGACCAGTCAAGATTTATAAATCTCTGTCAGAGCCCTAGCAATCTTTTCCCATTACAGCTATTTTATTGAACCAAAACACAAGAATTCTCATAGACTTGTTTTGGATCATTTTTACCTCTGTCGTTTTGTCTTTGCTTCCATCATCTACCACAATCACCTCATAAGAAAATGAAGAGTCTTTGTTCTACAAGGAAAAAAAAACAAAATGTTAAAATATAACTCTCTTTAGGTTTTATATCTGAAGGTGCAAATTGTTAGATAATATTTCATGTCACATATTATAAAAAATAAAATATGAACCGAATATTTCTTAGAAATGGAACTTTGTAAAGGTATACTGTAAAGGACATAAGAATGGGGTGAGGTGCTGATAGTTGAGAAGCTAACATTACAGTTATAGACACAGTAGCTTTCTTTGCTACAATCCAATTAACTACCCCAACATAAAAATGAGAATATATTTAAAAAAAGGTAAAAACCCAATTGAGCTCTTCACATTTTAAGGACACCCAAATAAATCACGAAGTCATGAATGAAATCAATGAGCAATAATAAAGAAAACCTCAATACCAGTCTTTGTTCCAAATATTCTAGCGCCTCATCCATCATCAGAGGTACTGAAATTAAAGAAAAAGCATGAGTAGATGAGTATTTAGATTTAATTTAAATGTGTTATTTAACAAAATTTCTCTGCATTAAAATTTAGGGAACACTACAATTCAACTCAGAATACACTGGTCATATTGCAAATAAAGAGTACCATGTTGCAGACTGCAAAATATTGAACACTAAGGTATTGTGGAAGCACTTCACAGTTAGAATGAACTATATCGCGGCAAGTAAGATGAGGAATAAAAGTTGTAACAAAGGATGTTGGGAAAGAAAATGGTTGTAAACAGAATAAAGAAATATTAATTACAGAGATGAAAAAAAAGACGTAGCATAGTAAATCAAAATTATTGTTCTTTAATTTCTGTTGTCTGTTCCAATCTTTCCATTTCAGTATTTGACAAGTGATAAAGGTGTAGAACAGAGGCGTCTACACTTTTTTGAGGGTTTGTAAAGTTTATTTCAGTTACAACTTGAATAAAGCTTGCTACATTAATCAACAATACCATTGCATCAAAATTATTGCCATAACTATTGTTGGCAGAATCTCAGATGGTGACAGAGGTATACAGGAGTGAGACAGATCAGCTAGTTGTGTGGTGTTGCAACAACAACCTTGCACTCAACATCTGTAAGACCAAGAAATTTGTAATATACTTCAGGAAGAAGAAGTTGGGAGAACATATACCAGTCCTCATCGAGGAGTCAGCAGAGGAAAGGATGAGCAGCTTCAAGTTCATAGGCATCAATATCTCTGAGGATCTATCTTGGGCCTGAAATATTGAAGTGATCATGAAGAAGACGTAGCAGTGGCTATACTTCATTGGAAGTTTGAGAATATCTGGTATGTCACCAAGATCTCTAGCATATTTCTACAAATATGCCGAGGAGAGAATTCTGAGTGGTTGCATTACCACCTGGCACGGAGGCTTCAATGCTCAGGATCCAAAAAAGCTTCAGAGGGTTGTAAACACAGCCAGCTCCATCATGGGCATTTCCAAAAGGTGGTGCCTCAAGAAGGTGGCATACATCACTGGGGTTCCTCACCACCTTCTCATTACAGCCATCAGGGGTGAGAGACAGACTCAATGTAGAAACACACTCAATGTTTTAGGAATAACTTCTTCCTTTTTGCTGTCCGACTTCTGAACAGCCCATGAATATAACCTCACTACTTTGTTCTCTTTTTACAGTATTTATTACATTTTTAGTAGTAATTTTTACATTGTTATGTGTGGTGAACAAACCAGATGGAAATGGGGTCCAGAGCTACCCCCCCCCCCCCCAGGAACTATGCTGCTAATGAGAGAGAGAGACGAAGAACAGAGGTAGAGGCATCTGCCACAGATAAGAGAGAGAGACAAATGATTTATGTATTATGGCTTCTTCACTGATGGAAAGGTAAACAATCTTTTGCTACAAGGACACTTCTTTGCTCATTAACATTCTTGCTGAGACAGCAAGGAGTGGACTAGTTTGATGGACATGGTCATGTTGAGTTGATGGATAGCTGATACCCAGTCAGTGGGAATGAAAGACGGATCTGGGGAGACACCCTCAGACACATCAGTGGACACTGAAAGCGTGTTGTGCACCCACAGGAAGGTGGGGGCCTGGAGGATCGGTTCAGGAGAATCGGTCTGGAACACAGTGTATGAAGGCAGACCGGTGGGGACGTGTGTGTGTGTGTGTGTGTGTGTGTGTGTGTGTGTGTCCACCCTTGCCTGGGTGACGAGTCCATCACTGAAGAACGGTCTAGCCTGGAACGGAAGGGTCATAATCGATGACCCTAACGGTACAACGGAACAAGAAGACAACGGAATGTTTGCCTGCTGCAGCTGCTCACCTCTCGCTCACTCTCTCTCTCTAACATTGCAACAACAACTACCTCAGCACGAACCGAACTCTATATTCTTCTATGACAATACATTTACCCCTAGACTTGTTAGAGCTTGTTTTTTTTTACTGTTGCTTATTATTCCTACACTTCTGTTTTTATTATTGCTAACCTGTTTTATATGTATATTGGCATTTCTGATACTGTATTGTTTAGTTTACTAACAAACCTTTAGTTACAGTATTCACCAGACTCCAACGTATCAGTCTTTCCTGCTGGTCTGCTAACCCAGTTATGGGGTACCTAACAAATTGGGGGCTCGTCTGGGATTTAATTACCAAATTGAGGGGCCAGTGAATTGGGGTAGAATTCCCTTATCTGTTCTGGTTGTGTGAGAAACCAGAAATGCAGGCAGCAGAAATGGATGTTGGCGAGTTTCTGTTAAGTCTGGGCCCTGTGGGTTTTAAGAAGGCTAAAAAGTCTGAGTTGTGGGAAATAGTGGAGACCTTGGAACTCAAGGAGGTTAAGAAAGGGACAACGAAGTCAGAGATACAACGTAAGATAGCTGAACATTATGTCATGATGCAGATATTCAAGCCGGAGGTGTTAGAACACTTTCCTGTAGGGAAAGTGGAGGTCCAGTTACGTCTAGAAGAGATGCGGCTGGAGAGAATTAAGTTGGAAGCGGAGGAGGCAGAAAACAGCGACAGTTCGAGGGAGAAATGGCAACACGTGGATAGTGGGGCAGACCGTGGGGAAAGGTTTAATGTTAAGTCAAGAGATTAGGTTGGTACCTCCGTTTGAGGAGACAGACATTGATCGGTACTTCTCACATCTTTAAAAAGTGGCCGCGAACCAGAAGTGGCCTAGGGATAAGTGGGTGGTGTTGTTACAAAGTGTACTTAAAGGGGATCCTCAACAAGCATATGCGGCGTTGTCTGTGCAGGTTGCAGAGGATTATGAGGAAGTAAAACAGGCTATCCTTTGGGCCTATGAGCTGGTACCTGAAGCATATTGACAAAAATTCAGGGACTTAAGGAAGCAGTGGAATCAGATGTTCACAGAGTTTGCATACGAGCATATTGCACTGTACTGCTGCAACACAAATTTCACAATATCAGTGATAATAAACTTGATTCTGCTATGCAGTGATGCTTTTGATAAATGTAGAGCTTGCATTTCTATACTCTCAAGAGGTCCTCCATCACTTTACAACCGGTTAATTGCTGTTGTAATAATGTAGGTCATATAGCACTCACAGCAATCTCGCACAAACATAAATATTGGCCAAGCAACCAGAATATCCCATGTTGTCCTCAGCAAAAATGGTACCAGAGATGGATACAGCACAAAACAGTTTATTTGGCTGTCCATGCTGGCTACATTTTTTTACACTAATATTCCCGAACCAATTTTATTCTCTCTACATTCACATTAATACCCCTCAGAATCTGTGACTCACAAACTCATTAGGGGCAATTTACAGTGACAATACTGTACAGTAGCCATCCTACAGTCTATGGGAAGTGAGAAAAAAACCACAGCACTTGGAGAAACTCACCTGGTCACAAGGAGAACAGAGGTTAGGACTGAACCAAGATCACTGATGCTGTGAGGTAACAGTTCTACTATCTGCACCACTGTGCTTTTCCAATTGTGTCACAGAACTTATGCTTAACATAGTTGCGGGGGTGGGGGGGGGACATCACATGATGACGTAGGATCGAGACGCGGGAACCCAGCTCTCCCGTAAAAAATCAGTAAATTAATGTTTAAGTGAAGAAAAATCAGTCAATACTTTCTAAAAGTTACTTATAAACTACTCCAGACTGTTTCAAGTTATGCCTCACAAACAGAAGATGAAGAAAACTACTACCGTGAAGACAACGCAAGTTGGAACAGAATCAAGGCCCGCTTCTGCCAAAGAACTGCGGGCTCAGGTACATTTCACCTCTGGCGATACAGAACAGGAAACTGCGGCAAAATCGACCATTTCTAAAGAAAAAGACCAACGACAAACTGTGTAAACGTGAAGGAAGGAGCATGCACAAACGAGAGCAACCTGAACTACAAATCCCAGTTACGATTGAAACCGAAAGTGAAAGTGAATCTGAGGTAGATTCAGATTCTCTGGAAGAATCAGACAAAGATGGAGGTAAAAGTTTTTCTGGAAATATAAAAAAGACTTTAATGCAAATAATGCATAAATTAGAAAAATTAAACGCATTAAAAGTAATCAACAAATGATAAATATGGAATTATGTTTGATAAAATTACAAAAAGACAGGAAAAATGGAAAAGACAATTATAGATTTGGAAGCTACAACGGAAGACATAGTTGAAAGAATGAATAAAATGGAAGATGGTATTACTGCCTAGACATCAGAAAGAAAACAATTGTTGGGAAAAATGGACAAGCTTGAAAACTTTAGTAGACAAAACAATATTAAAATTGTTGGACTGAAAGAAGATATAGAAGGAGAAGATCCAACAAATTTTTTTCAAAAATGGATCCCCGAAAACTTGGAAATGGAAGGAGAAACTCTAATTGAAATTGAAAGGCTTAAGGTCAAGACCTCAAGCAGATCAAAATCCACAATCAATTCTGATAAAATGCTTAAGATACCAAGATAAAGAAGAGATCCTGAAGGCAGCTGCCCAATGTGCTAAAAAGAGAAAAGGGATAGAAGGGAAAGCAGTTCTTTTCTATCCTGATACAAGTTATAATCTTTTGAAGAGCAAGAAGGAATTTAACCCAGCGAAAAAAGCTTTATGGGAAAAGGGTTATAAATTTACAATGCGTCACCCAGCAACACTGATAATTTTTTTGGAGGATGGAAAAAGAAGATTTTTTTACTGATTATCGAGAAGCGGAGGAGTTCGCACAAAAACTCCCAATTATTCACTAACTACACATAGAGATTTCCAAGTGTAATGGATTAAAGATGAAGACAGAGACAGTGAATGGAAGTGATGGACATTTAAGGATGATACAGGGGAGAAAGGCAAAATTTGAGAATACTATTTTTTTCTTCTTATATATATATACTTTTTTATGTTGCGGGGGGGGGGCTGGGGAGCTTTGGATCGATTACTACGGGATTCACGTGTGTAATCATGGCGATTGCCATGACCCGTACAATAGAGTGGGGTAATGTTGTGTTCTTTTCTTTCCACAACATGAGAAGGGGGGTATTTTGTTTTTTTCTTTATAATCTATTTTTCTTCTATCTTTCTGCCTGGATGATCGGTGGGGACACACATAGCAACATGGAGAATTTTAAAAAGATTCCCCCAGATACCACGAAAGTTGAAAAATTAGGTATTATTATAGATTGGAGTAACACAATTAAAAATAATGACTAATTTACTGAATTTTTAAAGTTTTAATGTTAATGGGCTTAATGGACCGGTGAAAAGAAAAATAATCTTAACATACATTAAAAAAATGAAAATAGATATAGCTTTTTTACGAGAAACACACTTAACAGAGATAGAACATCAGAAATTAAAAAGAGACTGGGTTGGAAATGTTATTGCAGCTTCATTTAATTCAAAGGCAAGAGGAGTTGCAATTTTGGTTAAAAATTTACCAATTAAAATACAAAATGTATTAATTGATTTGGTGGGGAGATATGTAATTATACATTGTCAAATTTTTTCAGAACTATGGACACTTATGAATATTTATGCACCAAATGAAAATGATGTAAAATTTATACAAGAGGTCTTTTTGAATTTGGCTAACGCACATGACAAAATATTAATAAGTGGAGACTTTAACTTTTGTCTAGATTCAGTTTTAGATAGATCAACAAAGGTTGTCACAAAATCAAAAGTAGCAAAATTAACTCTATCATTGTTGAAAGATTTAAATTTGATTGATATATGGAGAAGAATTAACCCAAAAGAGATTATTCATTTTATTAAAATAGACATAAAACATATTCAAGGATAGATTTTTTCCTATTATCAACGAATATTCAAGACAGAGTGAAAAATATGGAATATAAAGTGAGAATATTGTCAGATCATTCTCCTTTGATAATGACAATGATAAATAAAGAGGAATAAATTTATAGATGGAGATTTAATTCAATATTACTAAAACGTCAAGATTTTTGTGATTTTATGAAAAAGCAGATTCAGTTCTTTTTAGATACAAATTCACATTCAGTTGATGATAAATTTATATTATGGGAAGCAATGAAGGCATATTTGAGAGGTCAGATAATAAGTTATCCTTCTAAAATTAAGAAGGAATATATGATAGAAATAGATCAATTGGAAAAAGAGATTACAAAATTAGAGAAAGAATCTCAAAGATATGACAGAAGAAAAACGAAGACAACTTATTAATAAGAAGTTACAATATAATACACTTCAGACATATCAAACAGAAAAAGCAATTATGAGAACTAAAGAGAGATATTATGAACTAGGTGAAAGATCACATAAGGTCCTTGCATGGCAGTTAAAAACAGACCAGACTTCTAAAACAATAAATGTAATTTGAACAAGAGTAAATAAAATTACTTATAAACCTTTAGAAATTAATGAAACTTTCAAGAAATTTTATTTTATAAAAAGTTTAAAGATTTATTAATTCCTCCTTTTATGGAGTTAATACATCAAGCAGAAAGAACGCATAAACTTCCAGAATCTTTTTCGGCAGCTATTTTAATAGTATTGCCAAAAATAGAGATCTTTTAAAGCCAACATCATATAGACCTATTTCTTTGTTAAACACGGATTATAAAATAATAGCAAAAATCTTATCTAACAGATTATCTAAATACTTACCAAAATTAATACATATGGATCAAACAGGATTTATTAAAAATAGACAATCGGCAGATAATTTAACTCGGTTATTTAGTATAATTGATTTGGCTCAAAAGAGGGAGGAAATGAGTGTGGCGGTTGCTTTAGATGCAGAAAAAGCATTTGATAGATTGGAATGGGATTTTTTATTTAAGGTATTGGAAAAATATGGATTAGGAGTATATTTTATAAAATGGATTAAAACCTTAAGTACTAATCCCAAAGCTAAAGTAGTGACAAATGGTCAAATTTCAACATCATTTCAGTTAACAAGGTCAACTAGGCAAGGTTGTCCATGATCACCTGCTTTATTTGTGTTGGCAATAGAACCATTAGCTGAATTAATTAGGATGGACCCAGATATTAAGGGCTTCAGAGTTAACCAGGAGGAATACAAGATTAACTTATTTGCTGATGATGTTCTGCTTTATTTAACAAACCCATTGCACTCGTTGCGAAAATTATCCTCTAGATTAGAAGAGTATGGGAAAATATCAGGTTACAAAATAAATTGGGATAAAAGTGAAATTTTACTTCTTACTAAAGGAGATTATAGTCAATGTCGATTAATAACTCAATTTAGATGGCCGACAAACGGTATAAAATATTTAGGTATAAGAGTTGATAATGATATAAAGAACTTATATAAATAAAATTACTTACCATTATTGAAAAAAATTCAAGAAGATCTTGATAAATGGATGATATTACCAATAACATTAGAAGGTAGAGTAAATACTGTAAAAATGAATATATTCCCTAGACTACAATACTTATTCCAATCACTACCAATACAACTACCCCATAAGTTTTTTCAAGAGTTAAATAAATATGTGAGGAAGTTTCGTTGGAAAGGTAAGATGTTAAGAATATCGTAGGAAAAATTGACATGGAAATTTGATCTAGGAGGGTTACAACTTCCAAATTTTAAGAATTATTATGAAGCAAATCAACTTAGATTTATTGCATCTTTTTTTGAGAAAGATAGACCGGCATGGATTAGAATAGAACTAGATAAAATAGGAGATTTTATATATAAATGGGGATCTAAATGGATGCGGGAAAAGAAAGAATCTCCTATATTAAAACATTTGATTGACTTATGGAATAAGATAAACGTTGATGATGAGACAAAGAAATCTTTATTAGCAGAGATCTTTAATTCTAAATAGACATTCCTTATACAATGGATAATCAACTTTGATATAATTGGTTTCAAAAAGGGATTATATAGGAGATTGTTTTGAAGGAGGTATATAAATGTCATTTGATCAATTAAAGAATAAATATAAAGTATCAAATAACACTCTGTTTTGTTACTTCCAATTAAGGGCTTATTTAAGAGAAAAATTAGGTCAAACAATGTTATTGCCGAAATCTAATGATATAGAAACTTTAATTCAAAAAGGAAAAACTAAAAAATTTATTTCTTGTATGTATAGCTTGATTCAAAAACAGGCAATTAAACAAGGAATCCATAAGTCAAGACAAAAATGGGAAAGTGACTTGAATATTAAAATTGAAGAAACAAATTGGTCAAGACTATGTCTTGATAGTATGACAAATACTATAAATGTCCGGTTAAGATTACTGCAATATAATTTTTACATCAATTATATATTACACCACAAAAAATAAATTAAATCCAAATTTATCTGATCAGTGTTTCCGATGTAACCAAGAAATCGGTATTTTTTTACATTCTACTTGGTCTTGTTCTAAAATTCAACCTTTCTGGACAAATGTAAGAGTTTTATTGGAATAAATTATTGGAACACAACTTCCACATAATCCAATATTATTTTTATTAGGCGATATTGGAGAGATAAAATCGAAACTCAAATTGAATAAATATCAAAGAATTCATAAAAATTGCACTGGCAGTAGTAGCCAAAAAGGCTATTGCAGTTACTTGGAAATCGGATTCATACTTAAGTATAGATCGTTGGAAGAATGAAATTTCCAGCTATATTCCACTTGAAAAAATTACTTATAATTTAAGAGATAAATATGAAACATTTTTGAAAATTTGGCGCCGCATTTACAAAAGACAGGTTTAAATATATAGGTGCTCCGAAGATAAAATAATCGATTATTTGGGGAAAGAAATAAATATATATACTAAAGTTATTACGAACTCCGTGGAGCATGTGGGGATCTTCCGATATCCAGGCACTTTCTCTTTCTTTTTTTTCTTTTTCTCTATAGGGATGTTAGAGTGAGGGGGGAAGGTATTTTTTTTTCTTTCTGTAATCATTTGAAAACTCAATAAAAAAAGTTTAAAAAAAACATAGTTGGAAAACAGCTCTTCCAACAGCACAGCATCTTCTGTGTAACAGTAGAGTCACCCTCGAGTGTGTGCTCAGTGTGATGAAGACGCCAGTGCATAACCAGTGAAACGAGGCTAGCACCATTTTCTTTTTATATATTCACATCATGGAACTCTAAAATATGAACAATTTATCTTCTTTTGATAGCTGGACATGTATCAGAAGCTACAGAAATCTCTATTTACATTTTTCCCAAACTGTCTCAAGAATTACAGCATTCAAAAAGGAAAACTTACATCTTTGTTCTTCATTATAAGATGGGACAATAACAGATAGTTCCTTAGTGGAAGGATCATGGATACTGGGGAACAATTCCTTCCCAGCAGAACTTTGATTCAGGAAATATTTTTCTTTCTCTCCACGAGCAAGATTTGGCATTTTTATAGCTGTCACATGCACAATAAATACAAGCTGTGGGGGAAGAAAAAGACAAGAGACCATTAAAATTGCAGAACAGATCATGTAAAACACAAGGAAGGACTGCTTTTACTTTACAAACCACATGATTCTCAAACAGTGAAATTCAGCATTTGGTGTACAATCAAAGAGCAATGACATGAGTCACATTAAATAATGATACGAATGGGGAGAGGTCAGGTAGCTTTCAAGGCCATTTTTATGCGATCCATTTAGCTGTATCTTCTGCTCTGCCATCTGAGATTTCAACTTTCCTCTTCCATTATTTATCGAATTTCCTTTTGAAACCTACTGCATCTGATTTCTAAGCCTTTCCAGTTCATCATACTTATGAATAAATATCTCCTAGGATATTGCTAGTTACCTTAAAATTCTGTTTTCAGATCATAAATCTAAGTGGGCTCTTCTAATATACAGAATGCAGTTTCTGTCCAGTGAGTGTAAAGAAAGCTCAAATAAATGTTATTACCAAAGTACATACATGTCACTATATACAACCCTGAGATTTATTTTTTGGTAGGCATGCTTAACAAGTCCAGAGTAAGTATAACAGAATCAATGAAAGACCACCCAACTAGGATGTTTAACCAGAGTGCATTATGAATGGCAGTGATGCTTCACTACCAATGCTTTCCATGCCTGCTTTGAAAAGACAATAGAACTACAGCTGTGAGGATTCCTGCAGCACCTGGTGACCCTGTGAATTCTGTCTCAGAGGCTGATGTCAGGCCGTCTTTGAGGATGTGCCAACCATCTGGTAGGCGTTTTGAAAGACGTTTTCAATCTCTCACTGCTACGGTCAAAAGTTCCCACCTGCTTCGAAAGGGCAACAATTATACTAGTACCCAAGAAGTGTAGTGTGATTAGCCTTAACGACTATCATCTAGTAGCACTCACATCTACAGAGATGAAATCTGTTGAGAGGTTGGTAATGGCTAGAATCAACAACTGCCTCAGCAAGGACCTGGACCCACTGTAATATGCTGATCACCACAATAGGTCTACAGCAAACACAATGTCAGTGACTCTTCCTGTGGCCTTAGATCAACTGGACAATAAAAACATCTAGGTCAGGATACTATTCATTGACTACAGCTCAGCATTTAACACCATTCCTACAGTCTTGATTGAAAAGCTACAAGACCTGGGCTTATGTACCTCCCTCTGCAATTAGTTCCTTGACTTCCTAACCAGAAGACCACAATCTCTGCAGATTGGTAATAACATCTCCTCCTCACTGATGATCAACACTGGCATGTGTGTTTAGCCCACTGATCTACTCTCTCTACACCCATGCCATCTATAAGTTTGCTGACGATACAACTATTGTTGGCAGGATCTCAAATGGAGACGAGAGAGCACACAGGAGATACACCAGCTAGTTGAGTAGTGTCGCAACAACCTTGCATTCAATGTCAGGACCAGAGATGATTGTGGACTTCAGAAAGGGTAGGATAAAGGAACACGAATGATCCTCAATGAGTGGCAAGAGGTAGGGCCAATCAGGGATCAAAGGGGCAAGATCTACTCCTGGAGGTAGAGGGCTTGACCAAGATACTAAACGAATACTCTGTCTCACCCTTTAAGGAAGATGATATTGGTGAAGTCACACAACAAAGGAGCATGTAGCTGAGAAACTCAATGGGCTAGAAGCTGATAACCAGGAGATGTTAAAAAAGCTAGCTGTACTAAATACAGATAATTACCTAGTTTTAGATTTCTAATGGAAATGAAGGTGGGAATTGTGGAGATATTGATCATAGTGGTATATCAGTCTGGAGGATGGCTTGCTTACACCCTGGTGTTGTGGGTTCTGAAGTGTTGATGAGGCCATTGTGGGAACCACAGACCGTTCCACAGATGGGGCAAGAGGGGCTAGAGAGAGCAAGCAGGAAGCCTGTGAACTGGTATCACTCCAGAGGCATGACCTCCAGCTCTCAAATATTCTTTCTGCTCTTTGAGCAATTATGGATCATGATTTCTCTATAACATAGGATCCACATGGCCCATCAAATCTTTGCTAGTTCACTGAGCTATCCCAATTCCTGATCTTGAATTTATGGAATCTAGTAGCACAGTTCAGTTGAGGAATTATGGTCACTGAAGGCTACACTAACGTGGGATAAGAGTACTTGTTCGCAAGCCGAGTGAAGTTGGGACAAAAAATTAGCTGCTTTGTTGATGTAGTATGTGAGAATATAGCAATTCAGCTAAGAGGCTGCCAACAATAGTTTAGCTGGATATAAAACTTCTAACTGGAACATAATGGTTTCAAACGTAGTGCCTAATTTGCAGGTATAGGATGGTAAAGGAGACGATGGCGTGTACAAAATCTGTTAAAATTGATGCGAAATCCGACACATTTTCTCATCTTCCGTTCAGATTTAACCGTACCAGAGGAAAGCCACTATCTTAGTTCTTTCACAGTTTGAAACAAGTCACCGATGAGTTTCAATTTGCTTTAAGCGGTGTACTTTCCATACATTTTTTTCAACTGTAAAGACTAGAGCAAGTATGCAGAATCACGGCTCTGGATGGAGTGGATGGACCAGGTGTCGGAAAGATGATATAGGGAAAGGCCTACTAAGCCTGATTGACGGAGCGATGCAAGGGAGGTTGTCATCCAGAACATGACTAATCTCTCAGCAAACTAACTCGGTGGAAGAGAGTTTGCAAAAGTTGACCGGCCAGGACCAGACTCACCAGGGTCAGAGCTGCAAGAGCGAGAGCCAGTAGGATCTGCAGCACCTCGACCAGCCCCATGCTCCGCCGACCGGCTGCAGCCACCGGACCCAGGACACCTCTGGTACTAGCCGGCCCCGCGGAGCATTCGGCAGCAGCGCCGTGGCAACCGCGCCAGCCTATGAGAGTGGAACAGCGAAGCGGAAAGGGTCCTGAGCCCGGAGCTCCGGGTGACAGGAGCGCCAGGGCGGAGACGGCCTTGGCGCACAGCGCTATCGCCCCCTGCCGCACGGGAGCTTCCGCGCTTGCCCGTCGACCCATGCAAACGCCCAGTGTGCTGCTGCCCCAACGCACTTGCAGCTCATACCTGGGCATTTGAATCCGCGAAGCACTTTGTTCCCCCTCTTTCCCCAACCAGGCTCCGCAGTAGACGGGAACAAATCTCTGCATCCAGCCCGAAAAGCCCCTTAACGTGGTTGTAAATTTTGATATCTCATTATTCTTTTAATTCATGAGGTTACAGCACAAATTTGCTCAGTCTCTGAGCGTTCTACAAATCCGGCAGTCTGACGAATCTTTGCTGCACTCCCTCTGTAACAAGTACATGCTTTTTTACTTACAAAATGTACACAGTATCCACCGAGATCCGAAACAATTGCAAAAAGGTTTCCTTCCTCCTGTACTCAACAGTGTAGCCAATTAGCAGTCGCATCCTATTTTTAAAAACTATTTATCTACGGTGTGTGGGTTTTGCAGGCTGAGCCAGGATCTACTTGCCCAACCCTAGTTACCTTTCCAAAGGTTGCGGGTGAGCTGACTTTTGCTGTAAACCTTCAGATGTGGCTATGCTCACAATGCTGTTAGAGAGAAAATAATGGAATTTTCACCAGTGACATGTGGCTTGGAGGGCAACTGTTAAACTGTGTTGATCCCATGTGTTTGATGCCCTTTTCTTTCTAACTGTTGGAGGAAATGGGTTTCTAAGGTGTTGGGTGGGAGAATGCCATATTCCTGCAGTTTTCTGGGATAGTCAGCTTGGACCCAGCATAGCTTCAAACATTTAACTCATCTGGACGGAAAGGAATGATGCTAAGTCAAATTCCATGTTAATTTTTTTTGGAGTAATCTTAATTGTAGTTAATTGTTTACTTAAATGTGTTTAAACAAGTTCAAGAGTTTTACATGTTTAAATTGTTTTACCAGCAAATCTGACAGGTAGTTTGAAACTCAAAGCATTTAAGAGGCGTTGTAGTCAATAAAATTGTGATGATCAATTGTAAAACCATTTCTGGGGACAGGTGTTTCTACTTCTGGTGGGAGGGGCCTGCACGGTGCAGGTAATTGTCGTTCAGAAGTGCGGCCTAACAGAACCATTCCATGGGCCAGCTGTAAACTGTGGGTCATATGTTGCCTATTGTGGGGGACAGCTGATACTTGAAACACACAGCTGAGAGAGTTTTACTGTCAGTGTTACCTTGTGAAGGAAATGCCATATTTAATTGCCTTTGGTCAAGGTACTGTACCATGTTCAGGTTGTGGGCCAAAGGGGTCCGTCCATCCTGACAGCTTGTGCCTGGATGTCCAAGCCCACATTGTCCGCTGGTACTCTAGAGCACCACTGCAAAAAAAAAAGTGAAGTTTTGATTTTAATGAAAATAAAACTGTCATGCCAAATACCCATATGGACAGACAAAATACAGGTTTAAGTACACCATAAAATTCCTCTACACTGTCAAGTCAAACATTCCCAGGCCAAATACAGCGAGTTGATTCTAAAAGCTGTTACACCCACCTCTTGAGAAATGGAAATACATATGTTGCAAAGCCCAATCCATTATTTCATCGATGCTAGGTATCCTGACATCTGCGAAATTCCTATTGCGTTCGGCCAGTCGTGTTGAACTGTATTTTACCAGCCATCAGGGAAAAATTAAGGACAACAGAAAGCTGCTCCTTTTGAAGAGAGCAGCATCAAAGTGAATTAAAGAGGAATGGGACAAATCCACAGTTGCAGTTGGATTCTGAGGGTTACAGATTTATTTTCTTGGAATTTGAATAGCAGTGTGGGAGAGTTTGTACTGGAGCAGTTGTAAGAGTCACTGTCCTGTCCTAACCACCAGATTTACAAACATTTTGGAGTTTAGAGATGTATTCATTTCTTTGTATTGTTTTATCTGGCATCTCTGACAGAGCTTTTAAAATGTTACATAATAAAGGAAACCAGGTCCCTCTATCCTCAAAAGCTATGGACGTGTACCAGAGGCATTACTTGGGTGCCCTGGTCAATGTTTCCCTCTCAAATATCAAGGCAGAATTGTGATGATAACGTATGTTCACTTAAAAGTAGATGGAAAAATGTTTACAAATGAAGTTGTTTTGCATATTTGTAATGTGGCAAAAGTAAAATGTTGACATGAAAATACCAGTAAAAATGAAGCTTAAACATATTGGCACACTTCTGACAGCTATCCATTTGTTATGCCAGGGGACATCATGTCCATGCCAGCTCCCTGTCCCATTTCCCCTCTTTTCCCTGTAGCCCTGCATTTTATTTTTTCTCACGTGGTCAATTCCCCTTTGATTTATTTTAAACCATTCACATCCATTAAAGGGTTTTTGTGTTATGGGATGAAACACCCAGGGAGATTCAGGAAGGACGTGCAACTACACAAAGACCGGAATTAAGGTCAGCATCGATGGAGCTGGGGTGGGGGGTGCATGAGTACTATACCTAACCAGTGTACCACACACCACCTAGTTACAGTATTCTCAGCAAAATTTCACATCCTTGGACCTTAAGCATTATTTGCAATCATTAAATCATGAGTCCAAAGGGGGACAGTTAACGTGAAACACTTGACGATCAACACTGGCGCACCTCAGGGGTGTGTGCTTAGCCCATTGCTCTACTCTCTGTATACCCATGACTGTGTGGCTAGGCATAGCTCAAATATCATCTATATATTTGCTGATGATACAACCATTGTTGGTAGAATCTCAGGTGGTGACGAGAGGGCGTACAGGAGTAAGATATGCCAACTAGTGGAATGGTGCCGCAGCAATAACCTGGCACTCAATGTCAGTAAGACAAAAGAGCTGATTGTGTATTTCAGGAAGGGTAAGACGAAGGAGCACATACCAATATCCTCATAGAGGATCAGAAGTGGAGAGTGAGCAGTTTCAAGTTCCTGGGTCTCAAGATCTTTGAGGATCTAACCAGGTCCCAACATATCGATGTAGTTATAAAGAAGGCAAGGCAGCGGCTATACTTTATTAGCAGTTTGAAGAGATTTGGCATGTCAACTTAAGAACTTCAATAGTTGTACCATAGAGAGCATTCTGACAGGCGACATCACTATCTGGTATGGAGGGGCTACGGCACAGACTGAAAGAAGCTGTAGAAAGTTGTAAAGCTAGTCAGCTCCATCATGGGCACCAGCCTACAAAGTACCCAGGACATCTTTAGAGAGCGGTGTCTCAGAAAGGCAGCGTCCATTATTAAAGATCGCCAGCACCCAGGGGATGCCCTTTTCTCACTGTTACCATCAGGTAGGAAGTACAGAAGCCTTAAGGCACACACTCAACGATTTAGGAACAGCCTCTTCCCCTCTGCCATCTGATCCCTAAATGAAAATTGAACCCGTGAACACTACCTCAATATATTATTTTTCTTTTTGCACGAATTTTAATCTATTCAATAAACGTATACTGTAATTGATTTACTTATTTGATTATTTCCTTCTTCCTCTATGTTATCTATTGCCGCTAAATTAACAAATTTCAGGTCACTCGCGAGTGACAATCAACCCGTCCGGATGACACGGAACCACCGCCGACCCCCTTCACCCGGCTTCAGCTTGTGATCTCACCTCAGCACATTCAACAAAAATATAAATTAAACTGTAAAGGACACCACTGCGGAGAGTTGAGCTTAATCGCGGGGCATGATGTGTAATTATTCGAATTTAGTGAGTGTCGGCTGCGGGTATTCTGTTTTTCGGGATAGATGGCATGTTGAATATGCGGCACGGGGTGGAGTGATGAGTTGGTCTCACGTGTAGTGAGCGCAAGATGGCGGCTGGATTCAAGTGGGTGCTTTGGTTGGTGTTGGGACGGGAGGGGTTTTGCAGGGATTTTGGTGGAGTGGTGTCCCGAAGGGCCTGCGTGGGGAGTAGGGGGGTGTTCCGATGGGTTGTGCGAGGAGCGGGGATCTTGCGGGGAATAGGGGATGGCTTCTTGAGGGGTTTGTGCGTAGAGTGAGACGGGGGTCCCTAGGGGTCTGTGTGGGTAGCTAGGGGTCCTGGCTGGGTGTAACTAATATCCCAAATAGTACAGATGCTGGGAATCTGGTTAGGGACATTTGTGGGAAGGAGTGAACAAGTTAGTAGTTCGGGTCAAGGACCCATGTTCTCGATTTTTATTGCTTATTCATTTATAATTAATTCAATTTTTTTTCATTTGTATTTACATAGTTTGTTGTCTTGTACACGTCGGTTGTTTGTCCGCCCTTTTGGGTGCGTTCTTTCATTGATTCTATTTTGGTTCTTGGATTTACTGAGTATGCCCGCAAGAAAACGAATCTCAGGGTTGTATATAGTAACATATATGTTCTTTGGTAATAAATTTTATTTTGATCAGAGAGATCAATTTGAAATGTTAACTCTTTCGATCTGCATAGATGATGCCTGACCTCTGCTTTCATCAGTTTACACTTTCATTGTTAAACCTGGTTTGAGAGGGTGGTCTCATTGACCTTGTGCCTAGCACTTGATGGTTTAGGAGCAACTGGCAATCTGCTGGAGGGACTCTGGGAAGGAAGGGAATTATCAATATCAAAATCCACCATCCTCCTTCATAGTTTAAGCAGATTCATGGTGATGTTCAATTTAGCAAACCACAGATGCAGGTCCTAACTTTCTGCACTATTAAAGAAATCTGTTGTTTTAGTCTGGAGCAGGAATGGCAGCTTTTCACATGGAGGGGAATGAATGAAACTTTTGCCTTGAAATTTTTCCTTTTGTTAAACTTGTGAAACTCACTGTTCCGATTCGATAGCAGCACTGCAGGGGGAGAAAATCTTTGTATTTATTTCAGTATGTTCCTTCCTTGTTACTGATGTTCTCTTGGTGAGAAGTATTGGAACAGTAGTGTAGCTAGGATAGCGCTGTGGATCTGCTGTCCTGCAGGGTCCAGCAATACAAGCTCAGACTTTATCTCCTGTACAGTATTGAGCTTGCACATTGTTCTTGTGACAACGAGCACTTTCCTTATGTATCCCAAAGATGTGTGGCTTGGTTGGTTAACTGGCCATTGAAAAATTACCCTAAGCATGAGGGCGAATGAAGGAATTTCAGCAAGATGATAAGAACGCAGGGAGAATAAAATGGAATTAGTTTAAATTTGTGCTCTATGGTCAACGTGTACTCAGTGGACTGAAGTGTCTATTTCCATAGCAGGAATAGCAAAGGTAGCATGAGAACACAAAGAGAATAAAGACTGAGTTTAAGTGTAGGATTAGTACAAATGGATGGTTGTTGGTCAGTACAGTAGTGCGCTGTAGATCCTGTTTCCATGTTGTATGTCTCTGTGGCTTTGTTTGGTAGAGAGCCTGCCTGACCAGTTTGTTTAAATCTTCAGAGTATTCTGTAGTCTACCTGTTTTCTATGTTGAAATTGCGAAGGTCTTACACTAAAACTGGTACAAATATTAGAGTCCAAAGGGATTCAAGCAGGTTGGCAAATTGGATTCAAAGCTGGCTTGGTAACAGGAGGCAGAGGGTGTGATTGGGAAGTTATGACTTTGGGAAGTATGCACTTATTGCAATTTAGGTATGAATATTGGAGATTGATTAGTAAGTTTGAAAATTACTTGTAAATTTGTGTTGTTACTAAAGAGAAGGATCATAGGCTCGACAGTGATCAGTGGGGAATTCAGGTAGACTATGCCAGAAGTAATTTAATGCTGATAAATGCAAGCAGATACACTTTGGAAAGACAAAGGGTAGGTTATATACAATGAATGATGGAGGGTGAGTTATTGTATTTGCTGTCCAGAAGATGGATGACTGAAAGCTTAAGCTCGTATTGGGGGATTGAACTGAAAAGCAAACACTTGATCTGCAATACTAGAAGATTAACTTTTTTGAAGATTAGTTTTGTTTGTTGCACGTACATCAAAACATACAGTGATAAGCATTGTTTGCGTCAATGACCAACAGTCTGAGAATGTGCTGGGGGCAGCCTGTTAGTGCTTGTTTTTGGCGGCAAGGTAGCATGCCCACAACTTACTAACCCTACCCCTTGTGTCTGGAATATGGGAGGAAACCGGAGCACCTGCAGGAAACTAACAATGTGACAGGGAGAACGTACAAACTCCTTACACTGTCGGGAATTGAACCCCAGTCAGTGATCACTGGTGCTGTGCTAACTGCTATGTTGCAGTGCCACCCTGATTTGTAATGTTGTCTGATTGTTGCTGGTATCATGATACAGATTGTGCATTTAATGAAATGGATAAATGTTTAGTACTTATTTACCCACTAAGGGAATGTTTCAACAGAATCTATATAAAAGCTATTTCATGACGTTTGGTTAGCAATTGAGTATTGTATACGGATAAAAAAAAATGGTTTATGTTAGGCCTTAAGAGTGATGTGAACACATGTACACCTAGTAAAGTTTTGAAGTAAGTTTAAAATAATGAATTAATAGTAAAAGATAATACGATAGACTGAATGACCTAATAATCTGCTCCTGTATCATACGGAAGCTGTGAATGTATAAAATGTTACTAATGAACGTTTTAGTATTGCTGTAGAATGTACTTTAATACTTGGACGCAACAAGTGGCCTACTTTTTTTTTATCCTTTTACTAGAACGGTAGAACCCTTGGAATATTACAGAAAATTCCTGGTAAGTTACCCACCTCATTGTTTAATCTCTAGCAAGTAACTTGTGAAAATTTTATATCTTCTTTGATAGCTCCATGTGCAATTCATGATAAAATACATAAATATACCCTTAAGAACTGTGGATTGGTTCCATGAGGTCTCCAGATACTGCTTTTATAATATGAATTTTGATACAAAACAGGCTTACTAAAAAAAAATTGCATGTTTGTTAGAAAGAAAATTGTCGACCTGATGGAAGGGAATTGGGTGAATTCAGAACAACAACGCTCAATATAGGTGAGAATTTTCACTTACTTCATTTGTAAAAGTTCACTTAAATAAAATTGTAAACTGGAGGAACTTTGTATGTTCATTTCTTAAAGGCAATTTTTTTGCAAAATATTCTATGCTACAGCTTGGGGAAAACAATCCTGATAATTTCCAGATAATTAAACGAAACTGCACCAAATTACTGCTGAAGTCATTAGGAAGAATCAAAAAACTTGCGGTATTGGAGCTGCAAACATGAGGAAATCTGCGAATGCTGGAAGGCCTACCCATGGACAAATCAGGGAATATGTATAAACGTGCCGGGGAAGTAAGTCGGTGAGGTCCTAAATGAGTACCTTGCATCAGTATTCTCCAAGTAGAAGGACATGGATGATTGTGAGATTAGAAAGGGGTATGTTGAGGGCATGCACATATTTAGGAGGTAGTGTTGGATGATTTGGACAGAAAGCAATAAGATTGTCCAGGGCCTGATGGGATGTATATCTCAAGATACTGAGGGAAACAAAAGGGATTTCTGGGGCCTTAACAGAAATTTTTTGTATCCTCTTCAGCCTTGGGCAACATATTAGGAGAATGGAGAATAGCTATTGTTGTTGCTTCATGAAGTCTAATGGGGACCAACCAAGAAATTATAGGCCAAAACCCTTATGTCAGTGATAGGGAGATTATTGGAGAAGATTCTGAGGGACGAGATTTATTTGCATTTGGGAAAACATGAAGTGTATGCGGGAAGTCCTGCCTCACAATTTTGAGTTTTTTAAAGAAATGACAAAAAGGATGATGAATGTAGAACAGCTGTCTAGATGGACTTCAGTACCTTGAGGTTTCTCGTGGTTGGCTAGTCCAGTTAGTTAAGCTATATGAGATCCAAAATTATCTTGGTCATAGAAGACAGTTGATGTTTTTCTGATGAGGCCTCTGACCATTCGTGCTTGTAATATACGCTCAATGCCACTTTATTACAAACAGGAGTGGAACCTGTTGTGGTCTTCTGCCTCTGTTGTCCATCCACTGCAAGGTTCAAAGTATTGTGCATTCAGAGATGCTCTTCTGCACATCACTGTTGCAATGCATGGTTATTGAAGTTACTGTCGCCTTCCTGTCAGGTTGAACTAGTCTGGCCATTGTCCTCTGATCAGTCTCATTAATAAGGCTTTTGCATCCACAGACCTGCTCACTGGATGCTTTTCGCAACATCCTCTGTAAACTGGAGGCTGTGTGAAAATCCCAGCTGAGCAGTTTCTCAGAAGCTCAAACTGCCCAGTCTGGCTCCAACAATCCTTCCAAAGTCAAAATCACTTAGATAGCACTCCTTCTCCGTGTCTGCATGCTTTATCGCATTGAGTTATTGCCACATGATTGGCTGATTAGATATTTGCATTAACAATTAAGTATACAGGTTCAAAACACAAAAATACAACTGCAGGTGCAGTGGATCAAAGAATACGAACACAACGCTGGAAGAACTCAGCAGGTCAGGCAGCATCCGTGAGAAAAGAGTAGCCAAGGTCTCGGCCCGAAACGTTGGCTACTCTTTTCTCAAGTATACAGGTTACCTACTAAAGTGGCTACTAAGTGTATGTTTATTATTTGGATGAAAATGTAGGTAGTCTGATTAGATGTGAGACCGCTTAGCTGAGCATCTGCTCCATCCGCCAGAAAAAGCGGGATCTCCCAGTGGCCATCCACTGTCGCGATGAGGCCACATAGGTTGGAGGAACAGTACTGTGTATTTTGTCTGGGTAGCCTCCAACCTGATGGCATGAACATCGATTTCTCAAACTTTGGTAATGGCTCCCCCACCGCCTTTCCATCTCTCACCTTATGTCCTTGCCTGCCTAATGCATCCCTCTGGTGTTCCTTCCCCTTTCTTCCATGGCCTTCTGTCCTGTCCTATCGGACGCTCCCTTCTCCAGCCTTGTATCTCTTTCACCACTCAACTTCCCAGCTCTTTCTTCACTTCTTCTCTCTCCTAGTTTCACCTACCACCTTGTGTTTCTCTCTCCCCCCCTCCCCCACATTTTAACTCTACTGCTCATCTTATTTTCTCCAGTTCTGCTGAAGGGTCTTGGCCCGAAACATTGACTGTTTACTGTTTTCCATAGATGCTACCTGGCCTGCTGAGTTCCTCCAGCATTTTGTGTGTGTTGCTTGGATTTCCAGCATCGACAGATTTTCTCTTGTTTAATAGTGATTGTGGTCTCCCAATTCAGTTGCAGAGGGAAGTACAGAGGCGCAGGTTTTATAGCTTTTTGATTAATGTTGATGAAACAGCAGCCTAACGTTTTTTGCTGTGGTCAAGATAGAGAAGGAGGCTATTCAATTTATTATCTCTATGAAAAGATGGATGAAAAAGAACTACATTACTCCATCTCACCATCAGGCAATTGAGCCATAGTTCTTGAAGTATTTTTCCAGACATTCTTACCACTTTGGGGAAGAGGTTTCCTCATTTAATTTCCTCTAATATTTCTGCCAGTTTCTTTAAATTTATGACAGGTTTTTCACCCCTGCTGAGGAAAATAGAAACTTGTTATTTACTCTATCCAGATTCTTTATTATGCCCCTCAGTTAAGTCCCTGTTCATCGTCTTCTGTTCCATGGAAAATAACCGCATCATCCAATCTTTTCTCATGGTTACAGAATTTCCTTTGCTCTCCACATCTTGTGCCGGTCAGAACTGTGCATTAATTCGATCCTCTAATCATTTAACTATATATTATTCCCAAGCCAAATAATCCTTTATTCGTGCAATAACCTTTTGAGTAGGTACTTCTTTTAAAAAAAAATGCCTTCAGATTATTTTATTGATTTCTCCATTATCTATGGTACAACAGGTCCTTCCCAAGATCTGAACACCTGACTTGAGTATAGCCCATACATGCAAATGGGTATTTGGAAGTCTGGGGGCAGTGCATTTGCTTGCTACTGTTGGGTTGTTTTCATCTTCTGTTATTTAAGAGCTTGATTTGTAGCCACATTTCTGGCTTACAAACTGCTTGCATTACAATTCACAGGAACAGAACCCCTCTAGAACTTGGGGAAGATTTCCAGTTATACTCCAAAGAAAAAGTGATACTGAATTGTAAAGGATTCTTTCACTTGACTAAACTTTGTTGGTATGATTAATCATATTATGATCCACTAAGTGCTCTTACTATTATCATTAAGGATTCCAGTATTTTCCACAGAAATTGATGTCAAGCTGACCCTTCAGTGGTTCCCTAGTTTCTCATTTTCTTTTATTTCTGAACAATGATGCCCCATTCACAATAGGGGCTATTCAAAAATTTGGAACTTTTGCAAGATTATCAATAATGAATTTGCTAAATAACTATCTTAAGATCATAAAATTGAAAATATAATTGTCCCATATTTAAATTGTTCATCGTAATAATTGAACTCTAGTAGTCAAATAATATTAAGGGCTTTCAGAACCCTTCATAAAGACTACTATTCAATGAGGCTTTTAGAACATCCCCCCCCCACCCCATGAATCTCTCTTTCGTTCATTGATGTAATGCCTGACTCTTCTCATTAGAATGTTTTCTTAGAATGTAAGAGCTTAGAAAGACAGTTTGCAAAGCATGCAGTGGAGAGGGCATATTTGAAGTTTAGTAAACATATTAATATTAATTAGCTTATTTACTATTGTGATTTTAACTTCTATTAAAACTTTGGCAGAACTCAATGTTTGAACATATAATAGTATGAAGTGTACAATTGTTATAATTAGATTTATATTACCATAATGTACATGACTATATTACTATAATTACATTATACATGTATTACCTAAGACAAAGCTCCACTGACTGATTTATTTTTGACATTGGAGATCATGATTCCATAACACAATACAATGCAAGAATGCAAGTATTTTGGACTTCCTTCAAGATTGCATTAAATTACATTATGTGATAGTGCATTTTTACTTATTTACTATTTTTTTTAAATGGCAAAATCTTTTTCAAAGCAGTTGTTCATCCAAAGCATGTTTGAAAATGTTGGTTCTCTGACTTCATTACAGGCTCAATTACAACTGCGGATGGTTCTGCTTTGGTGAAGTTGGGGAATACGACAGTAGTTTGTGGTATTAAAGTGGTGAGTTTTCTGTATTTGGCTTTTCTCTTATAACCCGTATATTTTTGAGATTAACTTTGAGAGGTGAAATGTCTGAATGTTTACCCAGTCACTGTTTGGTGTTCATTTGACTTCTTGGATTGGAGGGGATAAATACATGCATTGGCTTACAGGTTATGTTTCTAAACAAGATATTGAAAAATCTGTTATCCCAACATAAAAAGGAAAGTAAAATGCAAAATAAAGTCTGAGAACTGTATGCAAAACACATCTAATTGCATCAAATTATAAATCTGTTTTGACTACTTCAACTTAACTTAGGTTTTGCAGCAATGTTGCACTATTTTAATCCATCTAGAACAATATGTTTTATTAAATTAAACTTACTTTTATTTTCCAGGAATTTGCAGCACCAACAGTGGATGCTCCAGATAAAGGGTATGTAGGTGAGTTAATGGTTAAAATATCAATTTGTAGTTCAGTCTATAACATTGCAATGGTATATCAAAGCTTCGTACTTCATTCTTAGGCAGTATTTTATTCTTGCAAAATGATTAAGCCTGACGCTTTATTGTGACATTGATAGAGACAATGAATTGACTGCACATAGAATGGTTGGCAATGAATGATTAATTTTGCAGTACAAGTATCGTTCTCAATGTTAGGTAGCTGGTTAAATATACTTTGCTTTTTGCTTAGTTCTATTTAGCTTAATTTGTTTTTTAATTGATAATGGTGTTTACAAAATGACAACTGAAATTCTACATCTTTAACAAAACTGGAAACAAACTTTCAGTACATAATTTGCACAATAATAGGCCATCAACATACAGAGTAAATGGCCGAAACAATGATAGAAAACGTTTATTGTGGGGAACGTGTCAAATCATAAACATCAGGCAGGAAACTAGGAGCTGTGGAGGGACAAAAGATTCATATGTTCAAATCTTGTAAGAATAGTTCACTGATAGACTTGTTATGCTTAATCTTGGGCAAGGAAGGTCATGAAATGTATTAGGAAGCTTGGAATATGCACTGGGGTAGCTATAAGAACATTTGTCTAAACCTAGATAAATGTAATTATGATATTTCTAAAGGCAAAAGAGTTCGATAGGAGAGTTACTGAGACTTTACCTACTTTGGAGGGGTACAGCGTAAGGAGGTAAGATATTAAGGTTATAACTGCTAGATAGTAATGATCTTTTACACAAAAAACAGCAACAACCTGAAACAATCCCTGTCCATGAGGTTGTGAACTCCGGGTCCGCTGAAATATTTAAAAATAGGTAGGATAAGTGTCTTAATGAAAATGTAGCCATGGCAGCTCATTAGCTTTGCTTCTGATCCACCATGATCTAATTTAGCGTCAATTGAAAGTTTTGAGGTCCTGAACAGCCTTTAGTTTTTGTATCTCTGTACATGAACACTACCTCACTTTTTAAATATACTGATTTCTGCACAATATTTTATCTATTCAGTATATTTAAACTGTAATTGATTTATTTATTTTTTCTATATTATGTATTACATTGAACTTCTGCTGCTAAGTCAGGGGTGGGCAAACTTTTTGACTTGGCCACAAAGGGTTCTAAAATTTGACAGGAGCAGATGGACGGAGTGTTTTGGTAATACACCTCATAAGAGAAAATAAAATATCATGGGATATGTAGAAAACATGTGCTTTAGTTTCAGTTGAAAATGAACAAATGCATTACAACAAAATATCTGTCTTTGAAGTCCCATGGTATTTAGCTATTTATTGAAATGACTTTTAAAACACTGAAAATTAAATGAATAAAATACAGCTTTTTTTAATAGTAACAGTTATTATTTTAAAGCACTGAAAATTCTGTTATCCTTCAAGATATTATCATCATCACTCTCCTCCTGACTCTCTTTATTTCAAAAACGGTAGGAGATGCAGGTCTACTTGTCCTGCTCCTTCTTATTCAATTGTCCCGTGCCAAAACTCAACAACAACCAGCACAATGACAGAACAGTGACAGTGCGCCAGTATGCGGAGCGCGTTATTTGATCTGGAGCGCATTTTTTATTTTGAGAACGTACGTGCACCTGCGCACTACTCATGTCCATCACTTAACAGAAATGACATGTAACATGTAAGGCTTATTGAAAAAAATATTTTCAAATGCATTTTTTTACATAACACAACGAAGAAACTTATTTTTAATTTCAGTGGGAACAGTGTTGTTGGTCTCCCTTTTTAGCCAGCGCATCAAAGTCTGGATTTAGTTTTGTTGTGGCGATTCTCAGGATGGATCTGAGGTGTTGGTCAGTTAACTTGGATCTGTGGCTGGTTTTGTTGATGTTCATGACGCTGAACGCCTGTTCACACAAATAGGTCGAGCCGAACAAAGAGTAAAGCGCAAATGTGGAGTAATACGCTGCACCTCAACAAAGGTCAATGTATATAGAGTGCGTCATCTATTGGGAAAACGCCAGAATTGCGGGGAAAAAACGTTAACAAGGTTTATTAATATAATTTCATCAAGTTCTGCGGGCCGGATTAAAAAGCTTAACGGGCCGCATATCGCCCCCGGGCCGTAGTTTGCCCATGCCTGTGCTAAGTTAACAAATTTCACGACAACATGCCGGTGATAATAAACCTGATTCTGATTGTGAATTTAACAGATTGCATTAATAACCATTATTTTTATTTCTGAGTTTGATTCAGATTCTGTGAGGATTTATTTGGTATATTGGTTGGGCAACTGAATCATACAGATTTTAAAATAAAATCTATATGAACTTGTTCCCTATGTGCCTATTTGGCAGGAAATTGTATTTTGTGTATTAATTTCTTTCATGTGCACGGTTACCAAGGCTAGTTCATTAAATCTTATTTTTGTTGTACTGAGACTGAGAATTGATTCTGGAGTTGAGCTTCTGTATAGTATTGAGGGAATCCTACGTTGTCAGGCACTCCAATACTGAGATGAGATGTTGAATGAATTTGATGTAACCCTATTCAGGAATGCATTATCTGAAGAGCAGGAAGGTCCTTTATTTTCCAATATTCAATACTCAGTCACTAGCACTATCAATGGGTTTCTCTATTGAAGTTTTGACTGGATATGAATAGTGATACACTTCAGAAATAATTTGTTGGCTGTGGATTTCTTTATGATGCCTTGAGCTAGTGATAAGAAGCTTCAAAAACAACAGTTCATCTTTTATCTTAATTTTGACCTCTTTCCCTCTCACTGCTTGTGACTTAATGAAATACTGTTAGCCTTTTTTAATCAGAATAATTTTGTGTTGACTGTATTAGTGTACTAGAGTTGGTTGAACCTAAATAAAGAGTACTTATGCTTTTCATTACAGTACCAAATGTAGATTTACCACCCTTATGTTCTTCAAGATTTCGGCCAGGTCCTCCTGGGGAACAAGCACAAGCTGCAAGTCAGTTTATTTTTGATGTCATAGAAAAGTAAGTCTTCTAATTTTACCTGTAATTTTTCAAATTGATCTTTTATTATAATTAACATCTGGCAAATGTATAGCATTATGGCAAACTAAAATTCATTGAAGCAATTCAATCATGCTTTTGCTTTTTTAAAATTTAGTTCTCAAGTTATACAGAAGGAGGATCTCTGTATTGAGAAAGGAAAGGTAAGAAAAATTATTAGTATTTATGTGCATTTCTGAAATAAAATTTTTAAACAAATTTCATAATTCCATTTAATTTGCTAGTGTTTGAAGTAAGATAGCCAATTATTTAAACTTAAATGTATATTATTATTCTGAATAACATGGAATAATATATCAATATTATTCAGAATAAGAATAATCTGATTGTCAGCTTTCAGACACAAATTTTTAAAAGAAGTCAGAAAAAGGAGCCGATTATGTTTTGCCAGATTTTTTAAATAAAAATTTATACTGGAGTTGAGGTGAATTTGTAGTTGCTGTGTCTCATAATTATCCTCCCTAAAAATGCATTAATTGAAAAATAGGCAACTTTTGGTCGTGCAATGTTAATGCTAAACTTTGCATCAGGTATCCTGCATTTTCTCAATTGGAGTGCCAATGCTGATTTTAGGATTCTAATTGAGTTGATTAGAATTGGGTGGATTCATCATTCAGGATTTTAAGCAACTGAACCTGAGGTAGCTAGCTGGAGGTGAGACACAGAATAAAAGAAAGCCTTTGATAGTTTAGAGTGCTCCACCTGTCCAACTGAAATACTATATATCACTACTAATAAATTCAAACGGATTGGTGTGGTGCAATGATTGGCATCTGTTGCTCAACCAATTTATGTAGATGAGCCCAAAGACCTAAAAGGACTAGGATTTTGTATCCCTGCTTTTTATTAACAGAGACTAGTCCAACTGAATTTCAGCCTTAATTTGAGCCGGATAAAGTTTGAAAATATTGAAAGAGCATTATTTGTATATTTTTAGCAGCTATTCTTGAAGATATTCATTGGTTTCTTGTAAGGATACCTCAAACCACCTTTCTCACAGTAATTGTTAAGTGTGGGATTAAGCATATGTATAGTTCTTCAAATTTAACAAAAATTTTGGTTACAAAATAAATTAGGTCAAATGCTGTTCTGTTGCAATCATAAATCTCTTAGTGTACTGTTTTTCTTTTGGTTAATATGCTTTAACCTTTGTATTGAATTTTGATGCTTCATTGGACTGAGGATTGATCTTATGGTGCTCAATAGGGGTGCCACAGTAGTGTAACAATTAGTGTGATGCTGTTACAGGTAGAGACATCAGAGTTTGGAGTTCAATCCCAGGGTCCTGTTTAAGAAGTTTCTGTACATTCCTCCCTGTGGATGTGTGCTTCCTCCAGGTGCTCTGGTTTTCTCCCACAGTCCAGATGTACTGGGCAGGTTAATTACCCATTGTAAATTGTCCTGTGATTAAGTTAGAAGATTGTTGGGGGTTGCTGGGCAGTGTGACCTGAAGGACTGGTTATGCACTTTATCTCTCCATAAGTTTCCATATCTTAAAGCGGTTGTTTGAAACTAAAATCTTCCTGAGATCTCTTGGCAATGGACAAACATTTATTTGGCTTAGGTGGTAATGTAGTGGATTAGAGGGGAATAATTTGGATAAAGCTTTAGAAAGATGCAAATTTATTGTAACAACAACTGTTTGTATTTACATAGCACTTACTGTATTAATGCAGCAAGTGTCCAATAATGTAGTACAGGAATGCTATCAAGAAGCATTTAAAAGGAAGATAGCAAAGCAAGAGAGGGTTTGGGGAGAATATTTCTGAGTTTTGTATCTCAATAGGCTTCTAATAGTGGAATGATTTTATTTGGGGATGTGCTGAAGTCCAGAATTTGAGGAGGTGAATTATTTCGATGAATTCTAATACTGTAAGAGATTTAGAGAGCTAATTAGAAAATGATGAGACCAGTCAGTGATTGGAAATAAAAACTGATGGCCTTTTGAGGCATTGCTTAACAAGATCCACTGTGGGTTAATGATCACATGTGAATAGTGAACTAGACATGGAGCAATTTAGGATGTATGTGGCTAGGATTTTATGTTTATGGAAAATATAATGAGTTAGGCAAGTGAAGAGGAATGCATTGAAATGGTCTCTGTGAAGGAAACCTCTCAAACTCTCATGTTTGAGAGTTTCAGTGACACGTGAGTTGATGCAAGACATGGGGGTATGAATTAGATTTGACAGCAGTTGAAGTCCTAGGTGCTTGTTAAACATGGCACAAGGGTTGGTTCAATTTCAGGATAGTTACCAAGATTGAGTAGATAGGGAACTGTGTCATCTCCATTGTTTCATGCCTTGTAATCATTATCATACTTACATTGAGGGTCTGTCATCCCTTGTTTGTATGAGGAAATTGAGTTTCTTTTTTTAAATTAAGGCACAAGTTCCCAGAAACTAGTGTTTGTGTGCACACATTATTTTATGTGAGGTATTTCAAGGTATTTCTTTTTGGAGATCCGGTCATAAATACCCACAGATGCTGGAAATAGTAAAATCATACAGCATGTATGATAAAGAGATGAGGTTTCAAGTCAGTGACCTTTCTGAAGATAAAAGGTCTTCAGCCTGATATGTTAACTATTTCTCTGTACAAATTAAAACAAAAATGTGGAACACTCAACAGAACCAGCAGCATCTGTGGAAAGGGAAACAAGATTGATGTTTCAGGTCAAAGACACTCTGTATAATTTCCTGCATATTGTTTCTCTGTCAGCAAGTTGATATTTCTGTAGATTGTTGGTTGACATGCCAGTGGGTTAATAATACTCCCCACTGTGGCAGTTACCTTTAGAATATCGTACTCAAGCACTGATTATTTATGAAGGGTATTTAGTTGGAGTGGTATTACATCCAGATTTGTTTTGCATGACATCCGGATTTATTAGATAGTAATCAGAAAAAAGAAACTCCATATGCAATTTAATTAGACCATAGGTGATGTAAGGGGGCCTATAGAAAGCTTCAGAAAAAAAAATAACCTGAGTTTTGATGTATTTATTTTGTTCTAGCTTGCATGGGTTTTATATTGCGACATGATGTGCTTAGATTATGATGGGAACTTGCTGGATACCTGTTTAACAGCACTGTTAGCAGCACTGAAAAATGGTGAGCATTCCAAATTACAAAATTTATAGACATACTTCATTTTCTTCCGTAACGTGCTGTCCAGTTTGGGAGTTTAGAATATTACAGCACAGTACAGGCCCTTCGACCCACAATGTTGTGTCGACCCTTAAACCCTGCCTCCCATATAACCCCCCACCTTAAATTCCACCATATATCTGTCTAGTAGTCTCTTAAATTTCATTAGTGTATCTGCCTCCACCACTGACTCAGGCAGTGCATTCCGCATACCAACCACTCTCTGAGTAAAAAACCTTCCTCTAATATCCCCCTTGAACTTCCCTCCCCTTACCTTAAAGCCATGTCCTCTTGTACTGAGCAGTGGTGCCCTGGGGAAGAGGCACTGGCTGTCCACTCTGTCTATTCCTCTTAATATCTTGGACACCTCTATCATGTCTCCTCTCATCCACTTTCTCTCCAAAGAGTACCATAGAACATTACAGCACAGTACAGGCCCTTCAGCCCTCCCATGTTGTGCCAACCCATATAATTCTTTAAAAAAAGTACTAAACCCACACTACTCCATAACCCTCTATTTTTCTTTCATCCATGTACCTGTCCAAGAGGCTCTTAAATACCCCTAATGTTATAGTCTCCACCACCACCCCTGGCAAGTCATTCCAGGCACTCACAATCCTCTGTAAAAACAAACAAACAACCTAAACTTCCCTCCCTTAGTTTTGTACATATGCCCTCTGGTGATTGCAGAGTAAAGCCCTAGCTCCCTTAATCTCTGATCATAATGCATACTCTCTAAATCAGGCAGCATCCTGGTAAATCTCCTCTGTACCCTTTTCAATGCTTCCACATCCTTCCTATAGTGAGGCAACCAGAACTGGACACAGTACTCCAGGTGTGGCCTAACTAGAGTTTTATAGAGCAGCATCATTATCTCGCGACTCTTAAATTTTATCCCTCGAATTATTAAAGTTAACACTCCATAAGCTTTCTTAACTCTCCTATCTACCTGTGAGGCAACTTCCAGGGATCTGTGGACATGTACCCCCAGATCCCTCTGCTCCTCCACACTACCAAGTATCCTGCCATTTACTTTGTACTCAGCCCACTTCTGCATCCTATCAATGTCTCTCTGCAATCTTCGATAATCCTCTACACTATCCACACCACCACCAACCTTTGTGTCCTCTGCAAACTTGCCAACCCACCCTTCGACCCCCACATCCAGGTCGTTAATAAAATTCACAAAAAGTAGAGGTCTCAGAACCAATCCTTGTGGGACACCACTAGTCACAACCCTCCAATCCGAATATATTCCCTCCACCACGACCCTCTTTTCTGTAGACAAGCCAATTCTGAATCCACCTGGCCAAACTCCTTTGGATCCCATGCCTTCTGACTTTCTGAATAAGCCTACCATGTGGAACCTTGTCAAATGCCTTACTAAAATCCATGTAGATCACATCCATTGCACTACCCTCATCTATATGCCTGGTCACCTCCTCAAAGAACTCTATCAGACTTGTTAGGCACGATCTGCCCTTCACAAAGCCATACTGACTGTCCCTGATCAGACCATGATTCTCTAAATACCCATAGATCCTATCTCTAAGAATCTTTTCCAACAGCTTTCCCACCACAGGAGTAAGGCTCACTGGTCTATAATTATCCGGACTATCCCTACTACCTTTTTTGAAGAAGGGAACAACACTTGCCTCCCTCCAATCCTCTGGTACCATTCCCGTGGACGAGGACATGAAGATCCTAGCTAGAGATTCAGCAATCTCTTCCCTCGCCTCGTGGAGCAGCCTAGGGAATATTCCCACATGCCCCCGGGGCTTATCTGTCCTAATGCATTTTAACAACTTCAATACCTCCTCTCTTTTAATATCAACATGCACCAGAACATCAACCTCACTCATATTGTCCTCACCATCAAGTTCCCTCTCATTGGTGAATACTGGAGAAGTATTCATTGAGGACCTTGCTCACTTCAACAGCCTCCAGGCACATCTTCCCACCTTCATCTCTAATCGGTCCTAACTTCACTCCTGTTATCCTCTTGTTCTTCACATAATTGAAGAATGCCTTGGGGTTTTCTTTTACCCTACTCGCCAAGGCCTTGTTATGCCCACTTGCTCTTCTCAGCTCTTTAAGCTCCTTTCTTGCTACCCTATATTCTTCAATAGCCCCATCTGATCCTTGCTTCCGAAACCTTGTGTGCTGCCTTCTTCCACCTGCCTAAATTTTCCACCTCACTTGTCACCCATTGTTCCTTCACCCTACCATTCTTTATCTTCCTCACCGGGACAATTAACATCTTGCAAGTGATCCCTAATCATTGACCACATGTCCATAGTACATTTCCCTACAAAAATATCATCCCAAATCACACCCGCAAGTTCTAGCTTTATAGCCTCATAATTTGCCCTTCCCCAATTAAAAATTTCCCTGGGCTCTCTGCTTCTATCCTTTTCCATGGTAACGCTAAAGCAGGGAGCATGGGTCACTGTCCCCAGATGCTCACCCACTGCGAGATCTGTGACCTGACCCGGATTGTTACCTAATACTAGATCTAGTATGGCATTGCCCCTAGTTGGCCTGTCAACATACTGTGACAGGAATCTATATTGGACACACTTTAACAAACTCTGCCCCGTCTAAGCCATTAGAACTAATCAGGCGCCAAGCAATATTAGGGCATCACCCGTGATAACAACCCTGTTATTTTTGCACCTTTCCAAAATCTGCCTTCCAACTTGCTCCTCAGTATCTCTGCTGCTACCAAGGGGCCTATAGAATACTCCCAGTAGAATAACTGCTCCCTTCCTGTTCCTGACTTCACCCATACTGACTCAAAAGAGGATCCTGCTACATTACCCACCTTTTCTGTAGCTGTAAAGTATCCCTGACCAATAATGCTGCTGCTCCTCCCTTCCCCATCCCTTTTAAAGCACTGAAATCCAGGAATATTGAGAATCCATTCCTGCCCTGATGCCAGCCAAGTCTCTGTAATGGCCACTACATCATAATTCCATGTATGTATCCAAGCTCTCAGTTTATCATCTTTGTTCCTGATGCTTCTTGCATTGAAGTACACGTACTTTAGCCCTTCTACCTTTACACCCTTTATTCTGCTTCTCTTTCCTCAAAGCCTCTCTGTGTTATATCTGGCTTTACTTCATGCATTTCTTCCACTGCTCTATCGCACTGGGTCCCATCCCCCTTGCATTCAGGTGTAGGACCTGATGTACTGAATATCCATACCCTGACTGTAACACACTTGAATTTGCAACCCTCCTTTTAGTATTATCTTGCGCAACATTCTGTATTATACTGTTGCTTAATGTGCAGCATGTCAGTGTATGTAAAATGCAAATAGCAACATTCACTTTTACTGTACTTCAACTCAAAAGCTGCAGCTGAATATCTCTGCAAAATTATTTTCTTTTACAAAGCCAAATTATGTTGTGAAGTTGTTGTGTTTGGTGTAGTTAGCCACTTACGACAATTTGGAAATGATAGTGTGCACTTTTTGGTGAGCACTTACCTCCTATTATTCCTTTCCCAGAGGAGTGAAATTCTGCTTAAGTAGGGCTTATGAGTCACGCATTGCTGTTTCATTTTCTGTGCCTGCTGTGTCTTTACTCCCATTCTGTGATATTTTTTTCCTTTTATTAAAGATTGAAACTTCCCCAGCCCATTCATTAATTCTTAAGAGCAAGTGAATGTTTACTTTTGCCTTTGGCGGTTTGGAGGTGGAATTCTCTGCTGCAAACTGTCAAAGTGGTTAACAAATTGGTCAGTTAGTAAAAGATTTATACTGTATTGTTGCTTTTAGAGAATAGCTTAGATCAATATGGTAATATAGCAATTGAAATATTTTCATTGTAGACAGTTTACACTAACTTCCATGTAATT
Organism: Hypanus sabinus; assembly: GCF_030144855.1. Lineage (NCBI taxonomy): Eukaryota > Metazoa > Chordata > Chondrichthyes > Myliobatiformes > Dasyatidae > Hypanus > Hypanus sabinus. The sequence continues at coordinate 34,447,613 of NC_082708.1, read as the reverse complement.
AAATAGGCTGTTATTCACCATTAAATGATACCTATTTTACATGATTGATTGTTAATCCTTCCCCCCCCCCCCCCCCCCAACCCAGTCCAGTTGCCTTCAGTGTCCATCAGTGAAGAAACAGGTTTGGCAGAAGTTAACATGAACCAGAAAAATCAACTGAATATCAGAAAGAACCCAGTTGCTACATCTTTTGCCATTTTTGATAAGTGAGTTTGGTTGTTACAGTATTTTATACAAAGTTATGTATTCTCTTAATTGCCTGTGTCTACCTCAACTGCTGGGTAATCACTTTATTTCCTGATATTGAATAATGGTCAGACTATTGCACTATCAACATAAATCACTGTACCTTTGGCCTTGTTGGTTGGTGGTTATGTTGAGCATTATGTCTGCAAGCACTTTGTGTTAGCTAATTGCACTTTTTCTAACAAATTTGTTAATAGTCATTTGGGTTTAAGTAATAACCATTTTTAGATATGTTTGTGCAGGTTTTTTATGCTGGTTCCTTTGACTTTAGCATTCTTTAATCTGCTAATCTCAGTTAATTTTTCGTAATTTACTCTGCATGAGTGGCAGAGATTTTTTTCTTTTACTTTGAAATGGAAGGCAGGAGGAATAAAAGTTTAAGAGTGAAAATTACATTTTTAATTTTGGTAAGATTTTACTCTAATTTCGAGTTTAATATAGTAATGTAATTCGATTGAGCAGATTTGTTATTGCATTCAGATGGTAAAACATGCTACTGAATCAAAGTTGGGAGTTCAAGCAAGTGCAAAACTAGATCTATGTTGAAACTAATGCAAAATTGTTTGCTAATGTATGCAACTTAAACCAAAGCAATCTCCATGTCAGGTAAATTTTAACATGGCAGAAATTAGAGGAGCAGGGATTCTTCTACAATAATGACTTTGGTGCCTCCCTTATCTGAGCCAGTTATCATATGGTACCGTGTTGCATGCAAATCAATTGAATTTATTTTCTTGATAAGTAATGATTTCAAAAGTAATCCCTAAGGCTTTGGACTACCTGCTATATTTTCTTCCATAATTAATATACTATACATATCATCTACCCTATCCTTGTTACTTCACAGCATCAAGAGTCTTCACTGGGCAGAAATTTAATTTTGCAAACTGTAGTAAAGATTGTGGCTACAAGTTGTTCTGAGACTGAGTATTCTGCAATAAATTACTCACTTGCAAACTCCCAAAAGTCTCTTCATTAAGTAGAGGATATTAGTATGAAAGAATACATTGCCATTGCTTGGCCATGTGGTGATCCAACAACATAAGCTGTTCTGCTCCAATTAGGGCAAAACAATCTGTTCGATTGCCCTTCCTTTAATAACCCTAAACATTCAGTCTATTTGCCACTGATTTATTGGCTGCAGTGTGTACTGTTAATAACGTGTATTGTGGCTACCTGGCAGAACTACTCCAACACCACCTCCCACATCCTAGCCTTTTACTACCAGAAAGAAAAAGGGCACCAGCCAGTTGAGAACACCACCACTGGAACCTTTCTATCAACTCTTCTGCTGAGGAAATGCTTTGTTTCTTCATTGCTGCTAGATCTAAGCCTTGAAACAGCCCCACTCAACAAAAATGCAGGGGCACCTTCAGCAAAAGTATTTTACTTATTCAAGAAGATGGCTTACCTCCATCTTATCAACACGGACAATGAAGGCTGTGCAATAAATGCCCATTAAATAAATCGATTCAACAATATGAATACCAGTAGAAAAATATGCTGGTTATGGAGGAAATTGTTGTATTGAAGATTACCTCAGATAAGAATTATTGTGTTTGTGTGTCTTTTTTTACACCTTCCAGTGTAAACAGGCATTGCAATCCTTCACATTATCAGTTTATAATCTGTTAGGTTCTTCTAGTCGTGAGATTTTAAACATAGTTTGTTTTCATTATTTAAATACCAGAAAATGGGTTGAGGTTTTGTGGATAATAGTCTGAGTTCCCTTTATTTAAAAGTGATCCGGGTCCTAGAGATGAATGGTAAGTGTCCAACATACCATATAATCCTGTCTTCCATTACTATGGATTTTATTCAAAACAATTGCTGTATAAATGAAGGAAAAAGACTAAAGGATTTGTCACTTGAATGAATGTTGAAAGATTAATTTCTTTTAGTAATATTAGTAGAAAACAAACACAAAAGATCACAATATCTTGTGTTACTATGGCAGTTGGTTTTCACCTCCCCTCCCCCCAGTCCACACTTGTGCTTACTGGTATATCGATGTGTTGGATATACTCAGGATATGCTATTGTACTTTTAAGACAATTATGAGTGGTATTATAACATGTTATTTTACTTTTGGTGAACACTTTTATAAGTATAATGAATATTTTAACATGCATATTACTTTCAAGGCACTGAGTTTTACATGATCCACAAATCTGTAATATTATCACTGTATACTATCATTTATAAGTCGACAGTATAGAAATGGCTCATTTGATTTGAATTGTCTTCTGAAAATTTTTTCTTTTTTTTCCATTAAAGCACAATATTTATTGTAGATCCTACGGCTGAGGAGGAGGCCCTGTCATCGGGGATGGTTACAATAGTAATTGATGAAGAGGACAGACTTTGTGCTGTACATAAACCAGGTGTGTTTATATAAGTGTTAGTTTCAGTAAGTAGTCAATTTGGCAGAGACTTTTGTTGGATATTTTGATCTGGTCTTTTACAATTGATGAAAAACACTTTCACGTGTCAATGGCTGTCTTGGTCCATTAATTGATCTTTACTGATAACGGAACCGTTTATGGAAGAGCATGAAATTATAGCATGGCATTAGGGAAAGGACATGATTCTAGTTAGAATCTTAAAGTTAAGACCCTTATTATCAGAAAATACAATTGAGATAGCTAATGAAAGTATCAGCTCAACAATTAAAGAAGTGCTTTGTATCTGTTTTAAAATAAATAATAAGTATTGACATTCTTTTTCTTAAAGGAGTAAAAATGACAAAGATAATTTTTCCATGACTTGGGCTATTTAAATATCATGTGCTCAGTCTGAAAGTAATGACTTATGATTTCTGTATATCAGTTGATCCTTAATGGAACTCTTCTCATTTTCAATTACCAAAATCTATGTTCCACCTGTGTTCAGCATCTCTCAAACTTGATTTTGTATCTGATCTAACTCATGCTGCTTTTATACTTCATAAAATATTTCAACACTATCCTCCAGGAAACTGACATTAACAGCATTATTTTAAACCCGAGAATTTTTCTCTAATTGCATGAAGCACAATCCATGAGCTTACTTTTCCACCTTCCCTTATCAATTGATCCAGAGCAGAAATATCAGGATCATTCCCCCTACATCTATCTCCATAATCCCATTTATCCACTTACCTGCTATCCCTAGTCACTGGCGGGCTAAAAGATTAATCTTCTTTCATTGTCTTTCTTGCTGTGTCCCCCACTCCCCAGTTCATTCTTGTACTTTTGAACTGTTTAAAGTCTATTAAAACTAATAGACAGCAATATTATTTGCAATAAGAAAACCTAGGCTTTGACTAATAGAACTATGTTTTGGAATCAAGGTTTTAGAATTTTTTTTATTCACCCAAGTGCAATTACTTTAAGCATTGGAAATCTTGACTTGAAAATGACTCAATAATAGTCCAGTTGTATTGCATAATTATTGATCATATTTAAATCTGTACATGATTTTTTCCAGATTTTCAGCATTGGTTAGGTTTCAAACTACTTTTCAAAATATTTGCAGTTAAAGTAAGAAAGTATCCAATTTCATTTTTTCATTAAATAAAATTGATTTTAAAATATCCAACAAATGTCATTCTTTGGATGTTTTCCACATCAAAAACATATGAGCCTAACTTTGTTGCAAATTATCTTTTTCTTTTCCACATGGAGGAGGAAGTGTTCTCTCTAGTGAAAAACTTCAGGACTGCATTGTTCGTGCACAAACAAGACACAGAGAAGTTCATAAGCTGCTCACTGAAGTGATAAAGAGTGTAACACCCATTATAAATGCGAAAGAGAGAATAGTTAAACCTGCAAGTGAAAGTTTGACTGTACAATAAACCAAATATTTTTCAAATCAAATAAATATATACATGTTTTTAAACTCAAGTTCAGAAAATGTTTCTTACTGGAACAAAAGATTATACTATATACACCATGGATGAGTTTCATTTTAAAAATAATTAAAAAACATTCACCACCACAAAAGGTAAATTCCAGAAGCAGCATTAAAGGTAAAACCATGAAATGGTTCATGATTTTGGTGGAGTTGGAGTCCCTCTTTTCCTCTTATTTTTTGACTGGCTGCTTGAATACTGTTGATGCTGCTGCTGCTGCTGTTGTTGTCGAATTTGAACTGCTATAGCCATTTGATGCTGCAAGTATCGCAACTGCTGTCAGGAAAGAAAGGGAAACAGATGACCATAATTATAAGACTTAAAGAAAAATCTTCAAATGAGTCAAACTGGAATCTCAACATCAACAAAATGATTTAGTTTAAACATTTTGGAAATGTTTAAGGATGGAAGCAGGAAAAAGAAATTAAACCCACAAACATAATGACTACAGTCAAGCAGCACCAGTGGCACAGAAGAGTTAAGACAATTTGACACATAAACACTTGTTCCAGCAGAGCTAACTGCATGCTTGTTAGTCAATGTCTGATCTAAAAATGCTTTAGTATTTCCATTTGGAAGCAGATGTAGCCGGTAACAGAACTGCAGCAAGTCAGCAACTCAGAGGCACCTGTGCTAGGCTCAGTATTTTGTGTTGGACTGACATATCCCAAGTCAGACAATGGTATATCAATATATCCAGGACAAAGTGCAACGAAAACCATGGGCACAGGGATCTTTTCCGGAAAGGTATTTTCATAATTCATTTTGTATACATATGTAAGAGGATCAACAAGTTCATTTTTAATATTATTCCAATTGCAGGCATACCAAAGCTTCACTGGTAAAGATAGGGAACATTGCCTGCAGTGGTTCTATCTGTCAACGTGCCACAAGCACTTCTTGAGCATAAATACAAGAGAAAGGTGGATGGCTAGGATGTCAATGTAAATTCAGTGCTCCAAAGTGATTAGATAATTGTATCTTGATCATCCAATTTGTTTTCCAACTGCCAACCCTCAGATTCAAACAATATTTTTTTCTTTTGGGCAGTATCTGACTTTTCTCCTTTCTTTATTTTGGAGCTGAGAATTTTTTTTAAATATTTCATGTAACTGTAGCCAAGTTGCTGGATTACTTGTATTTGTTGCTGCTGCTGCAAGGCTTGTTGTTGCTGCTGTAAGGTAGATGTAAGCTGGAGTCTCTGCTGAGGAAGGCTTTGCCCGGGTCTGTTCACAGCAGAGCCAAGCTGAGACAACACTACAGGGGAGAGAGGTAGGGGAAAAGGGAGGGACAACAAGAGGATTAGATGAGGGAGAAAAATCAGGATAGGGAAAGATTGTAACAAAGGGGATCAGTAGAATCCACCTAACAGTCTGCATCAGAAACACAGCTAAATATTATGGAATAGTAAAAGGTGATAAATATACTGAGTTTTTCATTTACAGATTGTCTCAGTTGTAAGTATTCTAATGGATATTTGTAGAAGTTCAGTCCAATTTTTTGCAAATGTCTATTTGATTATGAAGCATTAGTTTCAATTTACAGGTGCCAGTTTTAGTTTTGGCAAATTTGTTTACTTACGTTCAGTAAAATAATACACAATATTCAAGGTTAAATGATACAATTTTATGAAAATGTACACTAATTGATAAGTCAGCCTAATGATTTAATTAGGAAATTTAAAAAAAACAAAGTTAAATTAATTGGTGTAGTCCCTGAAACTCAAAGGAATAATTGAACAAAGTAACAGACATATTTTGGGGGTGGTGCAAGGTGGGTAAGCTCAAAGGTGTTAAAAGGTTAAATGCAACAAAATAAATACAAGCATTCAAATTTCTAAAGTGTTGGTGGTGACCCTTTACTACAGTGCACTTTGTATCACACTGGATGTGCCATACGTTTACAAGGAAAAAGCATTTGTTAGCAGAAGTGCAAAGTACAAGGCAGCTAGACAGTAGGTTGTCAAAATGTAAGTGAAGCAGTAAGGAACAAGTCAGAAGATTAAAGTTTTATAGCATGTACCTGCAGCCTGTGGAGGCACAAAACCTGCTGCTAGGTTGATGACTGCAGTCTGCTGAGCTGTCAAAGCCTGTTCCTGGCTAGTTGGAGCCTGGTCAGAATTCTGCTGGACAGAACAGAGTTCCTACATCTGAGTTCTATGCATCTATGTGAAGTACTGTGAATTTGATATTTCTACAACTTCTAGACTAAATTCAATCTCAGTAAACCAAACAAAAAAACAACATAAAAATAGGAAGATTTAATCAGCTGATGGGCTGGATCCTAAAATTATTTTCCTGAAAGCTTTGCTATTTTGTTAAAAAATGCTGTCAATTGTAAGAAGTTCCTAGTTCCTCGATTTCAAACAATCTAATAGTCCCACCCCTCTGTATGTAATTTCTTTTTCAATATTTTCCTAAACTACAAGAATTCAATCCTTATGTCGAACAAAGGAAAATAAAAACTAAATATAGTTAAATACAGTTTTGGTTGATTAAGAATGACTAAATTAAAGAGAGCAAATCATTAAAGTTGTATGCATTGCAATGCATGTTTGCCTCAACAAGCACAAAACTTTCCAGAAATAGTACTTCAAAATAAACTAAATTCTCAGTGTTTGAGTAATATGTTGCTCAAACACTTTTTAAACATTTTTCAGCTTGAAGATAAAAGGGAATTCTTAAAAATAAGCAATCTTGTTGAAACAGTATAAAACCCTGTACATCTCAAGTAATCGTTTACTTGAATGGCTTATAGAAATATCATCCAGTGTTAAAATATGTAAAGAAAAAACTATTTGGCCTACTCAATACGATCTCGTTCTCCATCTCAATCTTCCTGCACAATATTGACAGTCCTTGATATTCTTAATATTAAAAGATCTATCAATCTAATTGAATAAACTGAACAGCTGAGTATCCATAGCTCTCTAGAGTAGAGAAATTTAGAAGGAAACATGAAAGACAATCCTTGATGCAACAAAGCTGGCAAAAAAGAAAGCATCATGCATTTTATGAAGCAATACCATAACCCATCTTAACCAAGCCAACACAAATAAAGCAGGTTCAATGATCTGCCTTGAAAGATTGCCATTGGTACTGCTGCATTTTTGTGGATTTAATAACATGCATGGTGGCGTAGCGGTTAGCATAACGCTACTACAGTGCCAGCAACCCGGGTTCAATTCCGCTGCTGTCTGTAAGGAGCTTGTATGCTTTCCCCCCTGACTGCATGGGTTTCTTTCTGGTGCTCCAGTTTCCTCCCACATTCCAAAGATATATGGGTTAGTAGGTTAATTGGTCACATGAGTATATTTGAGGCAGCACGGTCTTGTCGGTCTAGAGGGGTCTGGTACTGTGCTGTATTTCTAAATAAATAAATAAAATTCTGCTGGTAACTTGCAAAGAATACCCTATATCAAATCAACCACCAAGCTAACTGAATTTAATCAAAATATTGTTGTTGTCCAGAGTAATTTACTTCAGCAAAACATTACAAGTGTGTGGAAGGACAGAAATCAAAACTTGCCTGAAAATTTGCATTGAAGCTAATATGTTATTAGGTAGAGAGCTGGTCCAATATAAAAGAGGCTTGCGGCAGAGAAATAACTGTACAAGTTATAGTCATAAGGAATTTCAGTCTTTATGATCACATTCTATATTTGGTGCTCCAATATATTTTACTTGCAATAGGATTTTAATCTCAGCAAAATTTGAACATTTTCATAAAAGCTCACAAATCTGAAACGATTAACCGTCAAATAATTAATATCTACACAAACAGTGTAGCTCTCCATATTAATAAATACAACACAAAATATTGACTGTTTCAATGGGTGTCACTATTATGTTTAGGAATTTAATTTTTTAGTTTCTGATTTAGTTTTTGTGCTTTTTTAAAAATCGGTTTTGTAAAGATGAGTTTTTGATTTGAAATAAATTGCAATGACATAACTAATAACATATTCCAAATCACCCACTGCAATTTGTGAATGTACTCATCTGAATTTATTGCTCTCAACCCAACCCAGTTCAGTCATGACTAACATTCTTTACTCAAAAGAAATCTGATTTGTCAACAGCTTACGCATTTTAAAAATCATTCTAAAACTAAAATGCTTGAATGACAATATATTGCCATATCTTATTAAGGTGTAAATAATTGATATTTGGTCATCAAGAGTAAATGAACAACGTCAGCCTTAATTATGTTGCATGATACTTTAAAATATTTACAGTGACGGCATTAGAATTAAAAATGATTGTTATATTCTAAGCCATGTAAATGAAGACATTGTTGTGGCTTTAAACAGAACCCAAAGGACTAAATCAAAGACTATATAATGTTAAATATTCATATGTTCAGTATTTGCAAGCTATCTCTGGATCACACCAAATGAGACTAGAATACTGGTTAATTCTAAACCAATAACATGATTTACTACCTTAAAGAAAACATTCAAATATGTACTGAAAACATTAAAATATTTTGCAATCTAATCCTATCAATAATCTTAACGGCAAGCACAACTTACAAATTCATAGATTCTATCTATAAATGCCTGGATATTAGACATGCAGGCTAATTGAGACACTTAATTATGTAATATTTAACATATAATGTTTTTAGAGTTTAGGATAAAAAAGTTCCCATATCACATTTTTTGTATCAATATACATTCTATAAAATTTTGTCTCTAAATGGCAATAACAAAATGAAATTACCAAATGCCATTTTTTTAACTACCAATGCTACAAATCAACCTATAAGATACAGTACGTATAAAAAGTATTCATCCCCCTTGGAGTTTTCACGTTTTATTATTTTACAACATTGAATCAAAGTGGATTTAATTTGGCTTTTTTAACACTGATCAACAGAAAAAGACACTTGTGTCAAAGTGAAAACAGATCTCTACAAAGTGATCCAAATTAATTACTAATATAAAACAAAGTAATTGATTGCATATGCATTCACCCCCTGTCATATGACACACCAAATCATCACTGGTGCAGCCAATTGGTTTTAGAAGTCACATAATTAGTTAAAAGGAGATCACCTGTGTACAATCAATGTGTTTCAATTGATTGCAGTAAAAATGCATCTGTATTTGGAAGATGCAATGGCTGGTGAGTCAGTATCCTGGCAAAAACTACACCATGAAGTCAAAAGAACACTCCAACCAATTCCACAAAAAGGTTATTGAAAAGCACAAATCAGAAGATGGATACAAGAAAATTTCCAAGTCACTGAATATCCCTTAGAGTACAATTAAGTCAATCATCAAGAAATAGAAAGAACATGGTACAGCTGTAAATCTGCCTGGAGCAGGCTGTCTTCAAAATCTGAGTGACTGTGCAAGAAGGGGACTAGTGAGGGAGGCCACCAAGAGACCTGACAACACTGGAAGAGTTACAAGCTACAGTGGCTGAGATGGGAGAGTGGCAAAGAGAAAGCCACGGTCGAAAAGTTTGCCAGAAGGTACGTGGGAGACTCTGAAGTCAACTGGTTCTTCATCTGATGAAACCAAACTTGAGTTTTTAGGCTATCAGACTAAATGCTATATTTGCCGTAAGCCAAGCACCACACATCATCAAAAAAACACCATTCCTACCGTGAGGCAAGGTGGTGGCTGCATCATGCTGTGGGGATGTAGCAGGCTTGTGAAGGGCTTGCAAAATATTGGGAAATCCTGGAGGAAACCCTGCTGCAGCCTGCAAGAGAACTGCGACTTGGGAGAAGATTCGTATTCCAGCAAGACAATGACCCCAGCATAATGCCAAAGCTACATAGGAATGGCTTAAAAACAACAGTTAATGTCCTGGAGTGGCCAAACCAGAGTCCAGACCTTAATCCAATTGAGAATTTGTGGCTGGGCATGAAAAGGTTGTTCAATCATGATCCCCATTCAATCTGACAAGAGTTTGAGCAGTTCTGTAAAGAATGGGGAAAAATTGCAGAGTCCAGATGAGCAAAGCTGACAGAGACCTAACCACACAGCCTCTAGGCTGTATTTGCTGCCAAAGGTCCACCTACTAAATACTGATTTGAAGAGGGTGAATACTTAAGCAATCAATTATTTTGGTTTATATTTGTAATTAATTTAGATCACTTTGTAGAGATCTATTTTCACTTTGACACAGAAGTCTCTTTTTGTTGATCAGTGTCAAAAAAGGCAAATTAATTCCACTGCGATTCAATGTTATAAAACTTGAGAACTTCCAAGGGGTGTGAATACTTTTTATAGACACTGTATGGTAGAAAATGCCCATAGATCAACCATTTCTGTTCGCGATTTTAAATTCTGGGCTGAAAATCCCATGGACCAAATATCCTTGTTTGTAATTTTAAACTCTAGGCTGGTAGTGCTTCAATTTTACTGTTTGTTATACAAACTAGTTGGAAAATTATGCACTAGCAGCTCAACAATTTTAATAATCACCATTTCAACATCTAGAATCTTGGCATTTTAAAAAGAATTCAACTGTGTTCTGTGGTCTGTTCATTAATTATAAGTAATTTGAGTTACTAGTTTTGTAACAAAGAAAATGCACCTGTTCTCCCTGCTGCTGAGGGCTGGAAGTTGCAGACTGTTGGGATGATTGTAGTTGAGAAAACTGAGGGAGCTGTTGCTGCTGCAGTGGATTGTAGATCACTGGTGGACCACTTGACAGCTGAGATAGGATTAAAAATGTAAAATAAAGACAAACTACTATCTAAGTTTGGATTATATGGTATTAATGACAGTATATTACTAAAGCCTCTTGTTACAGAAGTTCTTCATTAAGAACCCACTTATAAATCAAATTATTACCATTTTTTGAAAAGCAAATGTCAAGGCCATTCCACTGCAAGTTTATTAAAAGTCTTGTTTAGGATTTGTGAGAACAACTTGGATAGATTTACTTCCCAACCCCACTTGCCTTAAACTGAATGGCTTGTGGACACTTCAGAAGGCACCAAGGAATGAATGGAAGAGAATGGTCTTGCCTGGGTTAGATCAGCTGGAAGGATATTAGTGAATCTGATCTAATTTTAAGTAAGTGTTGTTGACCCGAATGTTAATTGGTTTCTCTTTCCACAGATGCTGTTTGTTTTGTTGTTCCAGCATTTCTGCTGTATTAGTGATTAATTGTTTAATGACATATCTTTAAGAGAAAGTTGATCCTTTCAACTTCACTGCTATTCATGATGGGATACAAACATAGGATCTCCAACTTTAGAGTCAACACCATACCCTTTACGAGGTGCTATACCCCATGTGTGCATGCTTTGTATAAACATTTCACAGATGTCCACTTTTCAGAGGAGTTTCTGCCATAGGTTACCAAAGAGATAGTTAAAAAGAATGATGTATTTTTTCTGGAGCTGACTCCTTTGATCTTTGGTTACAAATCTGAAGTTTTGTCCAAGAGCAATTATAATTGAGCCACCATTAGTCTTTCATATATGTAAATTTATTTCATCAGATATGAGCCACAATAGTCTTGTTGAATGTGGAATGCCTTCAAGTCACACCACTTATTAGGATTTTCAGTTTAGGCTTCTACTAATAAACCTTATAACATCTTTTGAACAAAGTCCTAGATCTCACTGTAGAGCATGTAGTACTTCAATTGCACGTGGAGTGTGTATATCAAATAACCTGGCATCAGATCCTGATCAACGATAATTAATTTTAATTCGGCTTTGCCACTATCCTCCGAGAAAGGCAGATTGTTGATAATGCTTTGCACAGTTGACCGGTTTTTGTTTGATACATCTCAGTAAAATATTCTATTTCATTGCAAAGCAACAATATTAATATCATAATTTATTTACCAATCATGCAATATTCTGATTTGTCTGATGAGAAAAACATTGATGAGGTAAATAATTTATGTATGCATATATTGCTGATAACAATTAGTTTTGCATTAAATTAAGTTGAGAAACATTTGTAAACACCACTCCTCAGCACTGTGCCTATATCTAAGGAGAATTGAAAAATGGTTGCCAGAGCCTTGGTGATGGAGTATGTCTTCTTGCTGAACAAAATGACTTTTCTATATTGAATACTGCATCTTGGCCTGAAACGTGGACTGTTCATTCATTTCTATAGATGATGCCTGGCCTGCTGAGTTTCTCTAGCATTTTGTGTGTACTGCCTTCTGTCATATTTTTTCATTTCTCTTGTACTGTGTTACGACCTATGTTTATTCATTCAATCACTGCTCATTTCCTTCTTCTATTCTCTTTACTTTGTTTTCAGCTTGGTTCTGCATTATTATGACTTTTATTTAAGTCTACATTTACTCAGTTACGGCAGCGTAGCAATTAGCATGACGCTATTACAGCTTGGGGTGTCTCAGTTTGGAGTTCAATCCCAACATCCTCTGGAAGGAGTCTGTATGTACTCCCCATAGAATTCATGGGCTTCCCTTGAGTGCTCCAGTTTCATCCCACATTCCAAAGATATGACAATTTACAATGACCAATTAGCCTGTGATTAGGTTAGAGTTAAATCAGGATTGTCAGAGGTTGCTGGGGTGACCCTGCTCAAAGGGCCTACTCTAGATTATACTGTTAAATAGATCTTTAATCAATAGAGAGGTCTAGCTTTGTATGTAGATCTTTTCTCACCTGTGCAAATGTGGCTGCGCCAATCTCCTATTAAAAATCTTCCATTTAATGTTATTAGCATTCTCACTAAATAATAGCCTCTAGTGGATATCTATCAGTCTAATATCCATCCTAATGGATTTGGTATCCTCAACTACATCAGCTCTTTCCAGTATGTTTTTATCAATTCTATTACAATTTTTTATTTCTCCACTTTTCTCCTTCCTGATAAAATCAACATAAATTGAAAAAATAACTAGATTTTTGTTCTTTCCTTAGTATTCAGTGGGATTTGTGTTGCTCTTTCATTAGTTAATACAAATATGGTTAAATGGTTAACAAATGGAGTTCCAAGTTTTATAGGTGTATATATATAATTAGTGGAACAAGTCCTTCCTTGAGTATTTCCAAGTGAACAATTAAAGGTAATGACATTATTATGCTGTCCACTCATGATCAAAAATAAATCGGGTAGTATTATGCAAGGAGAATGTGTGTGCACGCGCGCTATGCACTATTAGATACCAAGATAATGTTAAGTTTTCAGACAGTCTGAAACTTTTTCCAAAGACATTCAATGTTCTGTAACAAGGGTGTGGATTTGCAAATGACCATTTCTTTGGATATATAATTTGTTGTGCCACAATGCATCCTAGTGACTGGTTGAATGATTTGCTGAAAGGTAATGATATTGATGATTCTCATGTGGGAAATTTTCAGTGTTTATACACACTGATTTTTCTTGTGGAATCTTTTGTTGGAGGCCTTATCTATCACTGGACTATTCCATACACCAGGTTTTAACAATTACATTGCTAAATATGGGGACAACATCACTGCCCTAACTTGTCATACCTAAGCATGATGGAGCTGGGAACCATTCACTTTGTACATCAGATGAATGGTCAGTTTCTTGAACATGAACAACATTCAAGATAGCTTGTGAGTTCAAAATAATCCAGTATGCAAGCATAAAATATTAAAGCTAATGTTGGCAATTGAGCTGGAAGCAAATAGTATAGTGGCAAATCCTCTTGCACTGTGCAAGATGACACAAAAAATCTTCTTTAAAGATGTTATGCAGAAACTGACAGATTATTTTATCAAGTTATTGGAATAAGCCGAAATCTGTAATCTTGGTACACGGAGTGAGAACTGGGGTGAGTATATATTTAATTAAGCTTATCCATGTACTGCATTTTCATGCCTTTTTGAATCGTGCCTTATACAATTGTTTTGCATGTTAATTGTTAGATCAACAACTGATACAACTACCAATCATCATGACAACTTTAATGAGGAAGGACTAGTTGAGACAACTTGTGGTAGATTGAAAGAATGCTTTCACTGTTGATTCTTTGGAGTCATATCTTATCACAGAGTTGGAAAAGTATGACAATACCTTCAGAATGAACTCCACTGACATGACAGGATACAATTTGAACATCTGCAGCAAAATAGTTTTTTGTTGCTTTAAAGAGTCAAGTGAAGATAGCCTAGAACAAAAGGTATGTTTGTGAATACCAGCATAGGGAATCTGGAGTCCATTATTAAGGGTGGGGTTTTGGGGTACTTGGAGACACTTGGTTTCCTTAAGGGAAAATCTTGCCTGACAAATCTGTTGGAATTCTTTGAGAAAATGACAGGATAGACAAAATAGAGTCATTGGATGTTGTGTACTTGGCAAGATGCTGCACTTGAGGCTACTTAGTAAGATAACAGCCCATAGTATTACAGAAAAGATAGTAGCATAGACAGTGTGTAACATAGATAGAGATTGGTTGACTGGCAGAAGGCAAAAAGTGGGCCTTTTCTGGTCGGCTGCCTGTGATTATTGGTGTTCCACAGGAGTCGACATCATGTTATAGGTCAATGATTTGGATGCTGGAATTAATGGCTTGGTTGCTAAGTTTGTGGATGATACAAAGTGGAAGAGTAGGTATTGATGAGGAAGCAATAAGTCTGCAAAAGGACAGCGACTGGGGAGAATGGGCAAAGAAGAGGCATAGACTATTTTCTAAATGGTGAGAAATTCAAATTCAGAGTTGCAAAGGGACTTGGGAGTCCTCATGCAGGATTCCCGAAGGGTTAACTTGTAGGGTGAATCAATGGTAAGGAAGGAATATGCAATGTTAGCATTATTTTGAGAGGATTAGAATATAAGCAAGAAGTAACACTGAGGCTTTATAAGGCATTGGTCAGACTGCATGGAGTACGTGAGCAGTTTTGTGCCCCTTATCTAAGAAAAGATGTGTTGGCATTAGGGAAGATCCACAGGAGATTCACGAGATTTGGGAATGAAATGGTTAACATGAGGGCCTGGGCCTGTAGTTGCTGGAGTTTAGAAGAATGAGTGGGGATCTCATTGAACCTTATAGAATATTGAAAGGCTTACATACAGTGGATGTGGAGAGCTTGTATCCTATAGTGGGGGAGTCTAGGACCAGAGGGCACAGCCTCAGAATAGAGGGACTTCCATTTAGAACAGAAACAAGGAGGAATTTCTTTAGCTAGAGGATAGTGAACCTATGGAATTCATTGCCACAGATGGCTGTGGACATCAAGAAATTGGATATATTTAAAGCAGAGTTTGATAGGCTCCTGATTGGTAAAGGTGTCAAAGGTTACGTGGGGAAGGCAGGAGAATGGGGTTGACAGTGATAATAAATCAGCCATGATAGAAAGCTGGAGAAGACTCAATGGGCCAAATGGCCTAATTCTGCTCTTTTATCTTATGGTTCAAAACTGATGCAACCATTAGAAGCTTACCTAACCAGAACATAATATTTGCTACATGGTGGATAGTGTTTTTGGAAGGAATGTACACATTATATTAAAAAAAAGCAAGAAATAAAATTTGAAATATACTTAGGACTCATCCACTGATTGCTATCTGTAGATCTGGTACTTGTAAAGCTGGCCCTGTGCCATACTTTGACTTTTTGTAATAGATATATCTATATAAATGTACACGTTGAGGAATCAATCGCTGTCTGTGATCAGTTTCTACAACACTTGTGCCAGTGGCTCCCTGTTGTGCACAGTTCTAATAGAGCAAACTTTGTACAGAGCTGTGCCTTTTAACTTCAAAAGGTTTATTGCTCTTGAGTTTCACTGGAAGTAGTTTCTTAGCCAACATTATTTTGAAAAGCATTTAGACATTTTGATGTGCTTGTTAATTCATGTTAATGCTTTTAGAGTTCTATAGGGCATATTAATATTTATTTGGGTGTGTATAGAGTACAAAAGAGGGGGTCAACTTTATTTGCCCCTATCCCTAGCAAATAAAGTGTTAATGTAAATTACATCAATGTTACTTTCGACCTTGCCACTAATCCGTTCCACAGAAGAATATGAAAAACACCACTTCACTGTGTGCCAAGAATGGCAATATACACTTAAAAAACTGGTTATTGTATACATTTTTTCATGTTATGTACTGTACATAATTGTAAAGATCAGGAAACTGGAATCTAATTAATAAAGAGTTAAAATGTGACTAAAAGCAAAGCACATCAGTGCACCACTAAAAGGCAAAATTGGTGACAAAGACAATAAACTACTCAAGAACATCATCTTTGAGAGGAAAAGCTACAGTTATTTTCTATTGTGGATCTGCTGGCTCATATTCAGTACTCTGATAATGGTATTCACGTGTACCTGTACACAAGAGTGTCACCTTCCTGTTAGAGTAACAATGACAGTTCTGGAAGAGGTCCTGAGGTGGACTCGTTTTCCTTGATAGACTTCGCAATGTTAGGTTATGTGTCATTGGGTTTGCTCTATAGTCACTTGTTCTAAAGTAACCTCATAAATGACATAATTAAACAGAAGGGCACTGGAACAATAGGTTAGGAAACTTTGTATGTTATTTTCATCTTCACGTGTCCCAAACCAACTCCACCTCTGTCTGATGTGGCAGGCTGATCCAAGTAAGAAATGTGAAAAGTAGTTTGTTTTTTTAAAAATCAGAATTGTTTTCAGATAATAATGTGAGACATGCAAATGTGAAGAACTTAATACCTGAGAATACATTAAAGTCACAACCAATATACTTTTTGAATGGAATATAGTAAAAATAAGTGCTAAGAATGTATATGGGCATCTGAATACCTAAAAACAATACAGTGTTATCAAATTTGCAAAGAATAAACTACAGGTTAATAGAAGTTTTGTCCAATCAGTGATTTAAAAAGTGTTTTATGTCAACTTTTAACACTTAAGTTGGGGAAGGGTGCATTTGAAGTTCAAGACCCATACTCATTTTGTTCTGGTAAAATTTTTAAATCAAGAGAAATGAAAGATTAACAAGAATGTGGTAGTAATATTAGGAATTCTGAATTTCAAGTTAATTTCGGATCAGAACTGGTACTTTACCTTTCATTCTAAACATGCCATATTCTGCATTTCAAAAATACTAGCTAGAAACATGAGCCACCTCAGATAAGTTATGGCACAATAACCTGAATATGTAGGTGATGAATGAAAATAATGGATGACACTATAATAAAGGAACCCTACCTGAAGCAAATTCAGAGGTCTGAAACCAGGAGCATTTTTTAAACCAACAAATGAACCACCTGCAGAGAAAGCAGTGATATATTAGGTACTATGAATTAAATTATTTGATTCAAAAGCAGTTATGTTCTGGTGCAAGGCCTTCTTCAACATATGGTTACATGCATTATCCTCAAACTATGTAGTTTTTCGTCATTCTAAATAGTTTGAAAGGTCCTGATGCTGGTATATTTTTAATGATTTAGCACATGGATCTGAGAGAAATTCAAATATTCATCTGGAGCCTAAAATCTACATGGAATTAATTTGGTATTGTATCACCTTTGATAAATCCAAGTAATTTGATGTAGCAATGCCTCAGTACATTTACATTCTGATCAATATCAGAAAAATACTGCTTTGCAAAACAAGTTTTGGCACTGAGAATAATTGCCAAGGATGTATATGAATGTATAATCGAAGTCCAGTGGTGTCAAAGCTACTGTAACTGGATCTAGATCAACATGGAAAGTGGGCAAAGGGATGGCAGATATTATTTAAAAGATACATTCAAAATGATGCATTTTGGGACATTCAATCAGGGCAGAATATACAGAAAGAATGGCCGTTCCTAGAGAGTGCTGTAGGTCAGAGAAACTTAAGTGCACATACATGTTTCCCTGAACGTGGTGACACAGGTCGACAAAAGGTTGTAGAAGGCATATAGCACGCTTGCCTTAACCTATCAGGGCACTGAGTAAAAGAGTTAAGAAGTGACGCTACAGCGGTATAGATATCGGAAAGATAGCACCTGGAATTTTGTATGCAGTCTAGTTGCCATACTAGGAAGGATGCAACTTGAGAGGATGCAGAAAAAAATTCTAGGACTGAAGGGCTTCTGTTATGAGGAGACACTGGATAGTAATTTTACAGAGGTTTATAAGATCATGATGGGCATTGATAAAGTAGATGGTCACAGCCTGCTTTCCCGGGATAGGAGAGTTTAATGCTAGAGGGCATAGATTTAAGGTGAATAGAGAAAGGATTTAAAGTGGATTTGAGGGACTGATTTTCACAGAAGCTAATTGCATACAGTTAACATGTTTAAAAAATATTTGCACAGGTGCACAGATAGGAATGTTTTTAGAGGATTATTGACCAAATGAATGCAAACAGGATTAGCTGAGGAAGGCACCTCGCTTGGCATGACAAGTTGAGCTAAAGGTCCTTTTCTGTGCTATATAACACTGGCGCTCTGCTGAGGCAGAAATTGTGTATTTTTGTTTGAATTATATAGAATCAAAAAATTTATGGAAAGAGGCCGTTTGGCCTATCATGCCGTCCTGGCACATCTCATTACCCTTCTGCTGAAAAATATGTATAATGTATACATTGTATAATGTGATCTTCGCTGCTTTGTAAATACAATGGCATCCACATCGAATGTTTGATTCTTGCATCCAAATTTTAGATAGTCAGATTGAACATTGTATTTTATGAGATGAAGTGACTGCTGACCTGAACATAGGTGTTACAATCTCTTTAGGGGTCAATCTGCACATTCAAATATTAATCTTACTCTAGCATCAGCCAGGATCTTTGGCATCCAGCAACAGTGCGGAAATCAATTAGGTTCGGCACTCAAATCACATGAAGAATTCTTATGAAATTAACTCTTCCCTCTTTAATGAAATCTCTATTTGCACTTTACGGCTCATATATGAGGACCAAAAGTAATTGTCAACTGCAAGGTCCACACCAGAAATTATGTCAGCTCAGACAAAAAGTCTTGGGTGCAACAACAAGAAAAATGATCCTTTAACCAATCATCAAGCACAAATTTTGTAATTAAGCAGTATAATAAATATTACATTTGATTTGTTTATCAGATTAAGCACATTGTATTTCTAATCAATTTGGATTTCTAATCAAGGCTTAGAAATCCAATTAGACTTAAAATAGCTATTCAGAATTAATGTAAACTATTTATAAAGTATCAAGTTACTGTATTTTAAAAGATCTCTGAAAATGTGTTCACTTTAATTTGAATTTCAATTAAAATGCCTGAAAGCTGAACTTGTGAGTCTTGCATTAATAAGCTAAATTTATTCTGTTTAGGCACTTTCTTTATATTTACAATAAGCAAAATACTGCAGTCAGTTATCCAGATATTCAGCTGACTTCACCAATTAACTGTCATAGAAACAAATTCAAAGCTGTTGTAAATTTCAACAGCTTTTAAGTTCTCTGCTGCTGAGTTAGTTCCAGATTAACACTTTGAAACATTCAATTCAGTTTGATTGAATTAGTTCACAGCTGCTTCAAGACACCTCATTCATCCATTTTTGTTCAATAACCCTCAATGCTCTTAACCAACAAAAGTCTACCGATCTTGATCAATTAAATTCAAATCTGCAGTTTCTTGAATGCTAGTCCTTCAGATTTCTACAATTCCAAGTTCAAAAGTGCATCCTAATTTCATGCCAAGTTTTGGAACACTGATTTTATTATTATGATTCCCTCAGAGGATGAAGCTTATCAATAACTACCCCATCCTTATCATTATACATAATGAATTATATCACCTCCTAATTGTCATTATTTAATGGAATATAAACCTAGCCGATGAAACCTGTGCTCATCTTTTAATACTTTCAGTTTCAGATATCATTGTGTTTTGCTATCATAAAGCATTTAATAATGTCCAACCATGCAAGAAGAAATAATTTTATAGAATAACTCCATATGAAAAAAATATAGACATCATTATGACATTACAAATAGAAGAGAGCTCCTTTGATTCCATACCCCATTGAAAAAAAACAAGAACCTGTATGACCTGAAACCAGTTTTAAATGACTTCTCACCCTACTATCCCATATAGTAAAATAATGACCAATATCAGACTCTTCTTACCTGTAGTCATATTAACTTTGTTAAATCTAAACTGTAATCCACCACTATCAATTTAAAAACTAGGCAGGTGTTCTGAAAGCAGATATGGAAGTGGTGCAAATCTGTTTAACCTTTCAAAGGGCTTCTTCCTTGTGGTGAGAGTAACAGAGAATATATCCATTCAGAACTGTCCATCAACTGCTATGTTGTCAGTTTGGCTTAAATGTTTGCAGCATAAGACACAAATTACTGTTGAGATTTTATAATCTTATAATCTCAACAGTACGAGAGGAGTAACAACACAGGCCTCAGAACATGTATCTAACAAAAACATTGTAGCATGGAAAAAAAAGAGGATGCTGGAAATACTCAGAAGGTCTGGCAGCCTCCAGAAGACACTGCCAAACCTGCAAATTTTCAGTATTCTCTGCTTTTATTCCTGATTTCCACCACGAGCAGGTATTTTTTTCATTACTCTTCAAGAACACTGTCCATATTATGTGGCAATAAATACAAGACTGCCATTTTAAAAATTAATACTGAACAAATACTACATTTTTATTGGTTTTCTTGCCATATTAACATATATAGGTCTACTTCTGGAGCATACTATTCTGGTCTATTTCTATTACTATCTTTATAGTACTACTTTTTATACAGCTTCCTACACAATGCCAAACTATGCTGATAAAACTTTTTACTGAGAAATAAGTGCATAACCTGAACAAATTAATCTGGAAATGCGCAGAAAACAAAGATAACCAGAGTTCAATGTTAATTGTTAAAAACACTTTATTAACAGTATAGTTTATTTAGTACTGACCTGCTTGGGCTGCAGATTGCATAGC
Source organism: Hypanus sabinus (assembly GCF_030144855.1). Lineage (NCBI taxonomy): Eukaryota > Metazoa > Chordata > Chondrichthyes > Myliobatiformes > Dasyatidae > Hypanus > Hypanus sabinus. The sequence goes on along the minus strand of NC_082708.1, from coordinate 34,426,634 downwards.
AGCTGGGAGAGAGCTTGGCACCAGTCCTGCTGGTGGTATAATGCTGCTTAGGTTTATACCAGTAGGGGTTATGGCACCAGAATTGCTCCCCAACATGGGGTTTGAACCACTCATTAATGACTGTGCTCCACTGGAAGGGAGAAAAAAAAAACAAAAGCATTGTCCGTATGTCTCTTATTCCTTTCAGCTATTTGACCACTTTTTCAGCATTAGTTTTGGATAAGCATGCTATATACTGTACAGTTGAAGAATTGGGAAAGTTAAAACCTAACAGGGTTGTAGAAAATAAATCCCACCAGAAGTCATAAAAAACATTAGTGAATATAGTTCAGTAGCGGTGTTGTCATCATAATGTAGGGTGGTGGTAGTAGCAGTAATTAGAAAGGAATTGCTAGGTGAATCATTAGAATCAGAGAATGCCTTCCACAAGAAGAAAATCATTCAACAAAATATGACTAACACCATTCTAGGCAGTAAATGCAATCATCATACTTTAGAACAGAAACATTTCAGGGTAGATCAAAGATTAAATAGGTCTGTGAAATCTGGATTTATTTTCTGTTTGACAACAACTCTCATTTCAGAAGTTGCCAAACAATTACCAAACTTCACCTGATGTTGATGCATTTTTAAAATGAAAATTTTAAATGTTCAAACAGGTAGTAACTGCATATGACGTTACAAATCTTCACTATTTTCAAACAACGAAATACTGATATCGATTAATCTTTGTTTATGCCATTGTGAAGCCAAGACAATCTGAAGCATTACATTGCGTGGTACACAGAAGAAAACACACAAAGCTATCTAATGAAGTTGGGTGCAAATTTGCTTACTCCTTGGGACTGATTTTATGATTAGTGACAGAGAGGATCCCTTCATGCAACTGAATGTTTAAACCCTTTCACTACAACTCTGAAGTAACCAAAATAAGGTAAACCCAAGGAAAATTATTACAATCATAGAAGATTAAATGTTACAAAGACAAGATAAAGTGGCTTCGCACAATGTGGTATGAATGCTCTGTTATAACACAATAAGAGGAATCTTTGAAGGCAAATACAAGAGATTCTGCAGATGCTGGAAATCCAGACCAACACACACACAAAATGCCAAAGCAACTCAGCATTTCGGGCAGCATCTATGGAGAAGAATAACAGTCAACATTTTGGGCTGAGACCCTTCATTAAGACCAATGTAGTAAAACACAAACACAGTGTATTTATTTCTGGGTGTATTGTTGTGGTACATGTATTTTAGTGTTTTGCAGTTAACCAGCATATTGTCCGAACGAGCCACAATAAAAGTCTAAAAAGTCTAAATACAGATAACATTTCACTTCAATATCATTGTTTATATATCCAGTTAAATGTACTAAAAGATTCATAAATTTTCTTACCAAACAGACCCCACTACATTGATGAAGTTGAGACTTGCTGGGTTTGTCATCACCTGGGTGGATGAACTCCCTGTTGTAATGGAATTTACCATGGTGGAAAGAGGAATGGTCATTACTGGCAGAGCTTGACTGAGCGCCAACTGCTGCTGGGCAAAAGGGGTTAAAAGGGTCTGCGGGTTGAGGCCTGATTCTTGTATAGAAGGGGTAGCTGTGGGAGTGGCTGTAGATACGGGGGTTTGAGCATCAGAAGGGTGTGGAGTTGATGAAGGGGTGTTGGTTGGTGTAGGGGTAGATGGCTTGGGTGTCCCAGATCCTGCTCATTAAGAAAAGAAAAAGTGCCAGGTTATTACTTTAAAACTGATGTAAAGATTTTATGCAAAACTGAGCAAAAAAAAAAGCATTTAATGTTAATGCTGAGGGAGGAAATGTGTTTCAAAAGAATAGACACAACGACCTGCAATTGCATAGCTGTCAAGCACATTTCAAGGCCATATGCAAACTTTAAATCAAATAATTTTCCATTTATTTTGAGTGATACAATCGTTTCACACATTGCAGATGGAGTATACAACTTAGAAAGCTATACTTTGAAAAAAAACCTGACACTGCTTCCGAAAAAATGTGTAATCTAAATCAATTTACTGCAACTTTTATGCTCTGCCTATGCACACTGAAATAATATTTAATAGAGAGCATACAGTATTGTATGATTTTTTTTAATATTGTTCTTGCCATACATTAAACACCATTGGGTTAAATAGACTTACACATTCTCCCAAATGGTAATCTTGCAATACATATACCATAGTGGCCATACATGCAAAAGCAAAATGACCTTATTGTGTACTACTAATATATTTTAGTGACTATAAAATTGATAATTTTACAGATTATTGATGAGAACAACTTGTACCATAGATAAGAATACATTTTAATAATGATTGCACATATCAAGCTTATTGAAGGTCTTCCAAATTTTACTTCTAAAATGCAAGGACCATATGTAATAATTTTTGTAGGATCATAGTCTAACATGCAAAGTTTGCTTTTTATAATATATTTTAACAACAGAAGAGTTAATTAGTTTAGACTTTTACAAATTTCCAAATCAACTACTTTAAAGAGATCTGAACAAAAATTTGTGTCATTTATAAACAGTGTCACCCCACTATTATCTAAAAGAGGATTGATGCCATTTTTAATACCCTTCTATCAAGTAAGTGGCTCTACAGGCACTCTAAAAATATTCCTTTAATATAGTGGGCGAAATAAGATTTGCTGATGCTTATGGCAAATTAACTCTCCAAACCAAGATGTAATTTGTGACTATATGCTCAAAGACTTAAATAATGTTAAAATTATTAATTTAATTTCAGGTGTTATTAGTCAGTATAAATACAAAAACTGATGTAATATACAGTCACCATCAATTGTTGTGAGGCATAAGCTGTTGTATTCTAAGAAGCTGAAGTGTGGAGATGTATTAATATGTTTACTTGCTCATACCCCAGTTCTGAAAAAGGATCGGTTCCAAAGGGATTAATCTATATTTTCTCTACAGATGCTGATAGATTTGCTGCAGATTTTTAGTATCTTCTCATTTTGTTTCAGACTTTGTCTTTTTTTATATACATGTAATTATGTTAACAAGATCAATTCAAGAGAAGTCAGCAAGTCAACTAATTATAATGAAAACAATGTACATTGTACGAACATGAAGATTATTTTTCATGGTCTTTCTACCATCAGATGAAATTGTTACTGCCTTTCCCACCTCTTTTTAGTGCCCATCGAAAGTAGTTTAGTTATACTTATATACAAAAGCTTTGAAGCTAATTTTCATAAAATATGAATTCCATTCACGAGACTAAATAGTGAAATAGGGGCTCCAATAAGTATTATGAGATCCAAAATTCAAAAAAGCAATTGATCAGATGCTCTGAAAATCTCAGAATACTGTTTCTTCAGCTATCAAAGCTAATCACTGACAGCCTGAAAATCCAAAGTGGAAAATAACAAGTTGTGATAGTCATGCAAATACGACATTTTGACTTAGTCACTTACAATACTAATGCATTTTGTAAGGCCTTCTACAAACAGTAGCAGTCCATTTAAATAGAATGGAACACAAAAGACACAGACGGGTTGAAAGTAGTCAACAATCCCCTCAATATTCTTTCATGGTTCATGAAGCAATATAAAGCAATTTAACCTACAAGTCAAATAAAGAATTTCAAAAGAGTGTATATTGTTGACAGATGCAGATAAATTAAAGTTGCAGAAAGTGAAAAAAGTGCCCCAAGGAGGGTTAGGAGGAGGATACCAAAAGAATTGACTCCCTGAGATTATTTTCATTTTAAAAAATGATGGGCTATTTCAAGTAGTAAATATATTCTCAATAATTTATAAATGATGGCAAATTTTGAACAGCCTATCCTGCACAACTGAAGTCGTTATGCTTGGAGAGATTTACCGACTTTAAGTGTATACATGATTAGTTAGTATACTTAGTAAATCTTGAAAAGTGCCCAAATAGAGATAGGGAATTGATATTAGCCTTGTAGCATGTACCAAATGAATACTAAAGAAATATTATGCACTCTATCTGCTCATTATACTGCCTTTCTGATACAAAGTCGAATTAATATCATTGATACCAAATGTCAGGAGGAGCTACAACACAGAAACACCCACATTTTCAAGACAAGAAACAAATTGCATTCTAAAAAACATACTACCTCATGCTAAATCTAATGAACACAGGAAACAATCTCAGTAATTTTGTCCATGTACAATGAAAATGCTAAATAATCATACAACAGTATAGATAAGGAAATGTCACTTGGAGGATTGAACCTAATTTGGTTCCACCATTGGAAATACGCAACATGTTCACCAAAGCATCTTGGTGTCAGGAGAAAATTACTGGACTTCAAATTTAATCACCATTGCCTCTGTCACTTTAACAGAAAAAACAGTTTTATGGAACAATTTATTGAGACAACACATTTATTTTTGAAGGTATCTCCACTTTTCCAAGGCAATTTACCTCCATAGCAGAAGAAATGTTAGATCAAAGTTCTGGCTGAATAGTCTGGTCAATTTGCCACAGAAGGTCACTCTTAAAACCCTGCTATTCACCTTGGAAGGTTGCTATTCCATTCAGTGTAAATTGAGCTTAACTAGAAAACTCAATAAAGGCAATAAACCCTAATCCGTAACCCTTTAGCTACATGGAAAGATGGAAGAGAAAATTAAGTAACAATTAAACAATTAAAGCAGGGATGTAGATGTTGCATCCAACAGATTTTTTCTGTGTATTTCATATTTTATGTAACTGAAAGTGTAAGCCAGACATAAATTTTAAAAATGGTGAAGTAAAACAAGATAAATTATGATAATGGAAATATATTATCTCTAACTATGGAAAATATTTATTGAAGGTAGCATTAACATGTATAACATGAATTATAAGAGCAAGAACTTCATGAGAATTTTGTTTTATTTTTCAGTTTTGAAAGAAAATTTATGGAAAAAATGAAGATAGTTTAAAATTTTATGTTAACTTTTTCATGATTTAGCTTCTTTGGCATTTCAATGCACAGAAATTAGAGCATGGTAATTCTCAACACCCAGTTTTCAAAAACATTCATCCATATTTTGGATAGGCCATTATCTTTCAAGAAAGTTTATATTGTCTCAGCTGGAATCTTTAGAAGAAATAGGGAAATGTTGTGAATACTCATGAAGATTGCATCAATCTTGATTCCATTTGTAAATAGTGTTTAACTTTAAAATTTATACAATCCTGTAACATTCAAGAAAACTCTTGACTCATGTTTACTGCCTCTTGTTCTCAAATGGTTGGGTCTAGCATAAACTTACAAAAATGGTGATATGCAAGGCTTTCATAAATTTTGAATGTAAAGTTATTTAAGGACTAATGCTGACTTATGCTCATTGCCCTAGCAATACAAGGTTTCTTTTGTAGGCTAATTACTGAGAAAATAATATTTTAAACACTTAGTTTAATAATGCTTAGCAGTATTTTAAAACAAATCAAACACTGGACACTTATGATAATGTTCCTTCCAATTTTAATATATGTAACTCCCTTCTCACTAATTCCACAAAGCACTTGTAATTGCATTTCTCTATAGAAAATATTTGAAAAGTCATTATGAAAGAGCATGACCCTAAACAGAATAAATTCAACTGGGGGAAAATTTTACTTGTTTTTCCACTCTGATGTAGAAATAAACTAGACATCTAAGGGCACGCACACATTGGATGTCACAAAATTAACATGCATTTACATCAATGCGCAAACGGTAGCCCTATAAATAGAGATCATGACAATTCAATACCTTGCACTGTACTGCACTGAATTCTAAAAGTAAACTTCCCATAGGACAATTACTTTTAACAAGTGTCACATGTATTTTCACAAAGATATTCTCAAATATTAGACATATCTGAGTTTTGAATAGGGCTGTCCAGCAACTGTAATTAATGACACTATTTAATAATGCATAATAATAGTAGTTTTGAGCGCTTCATTTAAAGTATGATTGAGTACAAGTATTTTTGAAAGGTGCACTTAAAAACAGTGTATTTATTGGAGGGAGGGAGGAGAGGGAGTGGGAGATAGAGTCGAAGTCCAAACAAATCATTATCAATTTAATGTCACAATATACTCCCTGGAGATCTATTTTCTTGCATAATTTACAGAGATGGAGGGGCAGGGGTGCAAGGGAGAGCCATGAAGAAATCTAAGCTCTATGCTTCTCCTCTATACTATTTCCCCCATCTCTATCCTTACCCTAACCCCTTTTCTTCCACTCTTCTCCCTATGCCCTTTTTTTTTTCTTTTTACAGATGTTCCTGCTGCCTGTAGTCAGCAGCTTTGGAGTTTGTGAGTTTAGGGTCAGAGGATTCTCCCTTCATCTTAATGCCTAAGATTAATGCAGGCTGTTAAGGCAATGGAAGTAGGAGGCGGACTGGACTGCTAATCAGGTCTAGAAGCAGCAGTACTTGTGAGTGGTCAGTCAGTAGGAGTCTGGAGTGGATTTAGCGTGGACGTGGGGGCTAGGGGACTTGATTGGAGCGGTTGTAGAGCCAACAGCCATAATGAAAGTAATGGGACATCCAAAGCAAAGCGATGGTTTACTTGAAGACTTTGAAAGGTATTGTGGGAAATTACATATAGTTCTGAAAACTGCAGTGCAACCATTTTGCATCAATGCACACGATTAACAAGTAAAAAAAATGTTACAATTTCAGATAGTTTTATTTGCAGTGTTAATGCTAATTAATTGACAGCCCTAATTTTAATGTTTCTTTGTTAAATGAATTGGTATATTATAGAGGAGTTTGATGCTGTTATCGTCATTGTGTGAAAGTACAGTGACTTACAAGTTCATTAAAACAGAAGCATAATAAAGAATCATCTTAGCTACAAAATATTTACAATGAAATAAATCAGTGTATTTATATAGCACTATTCATGCCTAAACACTTCAAAGCACTGCAGTGTGAACTACCACAATATATAATGATAATTATGGCAGCCATTCTCTACAAACATTCTACAAACATCCAATACAATTTTAGCTGGCACTGGTTTAGGGAATAATTGTGACTCTTTGTTAGTCAAACACATTTATGCTCATTTGAACTATTGGAACTGATGAATAAAACATTCAAAAGTATCCCAAGCAATGCCTTGAACCCACTGCTGAACTGCACCAGTTACATCCTGTTGTGAACCACAAACAAAAATACTGCAACGGATTCAAGCTGCATTTTAATTTGCACTAATTTCCAGTAACTCAAATCCTCTGTGCTTGCTTATTTCAGTGACTCCTTGTCCAACAACATAGTTTAAAATACTCATTCACATTTTCAAGTTTCTTCAATTCTTTGACCCACCCTACCTCCGTGACCTCATCAAATTTTATAATCCTGGGACCACTAGGCTGCTCTAATTCCAGCCCATTTGTTTTTCTGATTTTTATTACTCCAGGGTTTTGCACACAAGATAATTTTCAAATTCTTTAGCTTTCTTTCTTGAACCTTTCAATCTCCCCTGTCTTCGTTAATATTCTCCTTAAAAACATAAAGAGAGCTGCCAACATGTGGCCTGGAGCCAATACAACCTGATAAATGTCCTGTGATATTTTACTATGATGGAGACTCTAAATAAACATGTTCTGGGCATATTAAGTAATTCTGATTCAGGTACAGTAATTAATACAATTGTTAATTCTGAGGATTACCTTATTTTCTGTAGTCATAGTGATTTACTGAATGAATGCACTGACCCTGTTTTATCTAAGAGATTTTAAGCACACAAGTTCAAGTGATGTGATTCCTTGACTTTATCACAGTTTTTTTTTAAACCATCAATTATTTTACACACTCAACTATATCAATGTGTAAAAGCTTACTTTTTCATCTACAGCACTCATTTATTTTCACTTTAACTGTTCTGAGTACACAAACATTTAAAAGCTGTATCATACAATTATATACATCAAAGTAAATTACACACTTAAAACTGGCACACGTTCATCACAAAAGATTTCTTAAGGAAAATCAATTTAGCTTCTTGATGCCTATGCACATCATTAACAGTGAACTAGCCACATATATGTTGCTAGTTATTCCACTCACTTTGCGATGAGCCCACAGGAGACATGGCAGGTGGTGAGAGCATGTTGACTTGATCCACTGAATGCTTTCGAGACAGATTAGCACTTTTGGTGGTAGTAGGAGGGGGAGTTGTGGACTTCAGATGGCCACTTGGTTGCAATGTACCAAAGACATTTCCTAAAATAAAGAGCACAAATATATTTCAGTCCAACACAAAAAGGAACTTGCACTTAAATCTGGGCAAGGTATTGCATATAATTTTCCATTCCCCATTTTTACTTCTGGTCTTCTCTTGGGCATCCTTTTCTTTTGAGAAAATAAATAGATCAATTTCCTGGCCTTTAGTTCTCTGTTTAGATTTGTTAAAAGATGGGCACAAAGGAAATTTAATGAACAAAAATACACTATTTAGTCTAATAAATCTCATTTATCTTTAACCTCTGATTTACTTTCACATTCTTGCTTAACAAACTATCTCTCATTTGTCATAATAACACATCTGAAAGATTTGTCAACCATTTGACACATTTGACAGCCAGACTACACAAACTATGTGAATAATTTTAAAGTTAGTCCTTTACAGTTGGGGATATTTTGTTTAACTTTTATAACATGATTGAGTGGCAGAGCAGGCTCGATGGGCTGCTTCTATGCTCTAACTCAAGGATAGAACAATACTGATCCTTGGAGTTGTACTGCTAATGCCTTGGAAAAGTATTCACTCCTTTGTTCACATAAATGAGTATTACAACCAGGGATCCTGATCAAATTAACTGAGTATTTTTATTTGAATCACATGCTCTTTTTTCATAGTAAAGCACCCCCCCCCAAAAAAAATTATAAACATGAGAAACTAAAAATTTAAAAACAGAAATGTCGGTTCAAAAATATTTATCCCACTTTGATCAGTACTTTAGTTGAACCACCTCTCAACTATTACAGCCATTAGTCTTTTTGGATATATCGCTATAAGCAAGATACGCCCTTTCCTCCTTGAAAAATTGCTCAAGCTATGCCAAGTGAGTTGGGGAGTGGCAGTGGACAGCGATCTTGAGGTCTTGCCAGAGATGTTCAATTGGGTTAAAATCTGAACTCTGATTGGACCACTCAGGAACATTAATTTTCTTCATTTGAAACCACTCCATGGTTGCTCTGGCAGTGTGCTTTAGGTCATTGTCCTGCTAAAAGATGATCTTCCTCCCAGCTTAAGCTTTCTAGCAGAGGCTAGCAAGTTTTTAACCAGGGTATCTCTGTATTTAGCAGCATTCATCTTCTCATCAATCCTGACCAGATTTCCAGTTCCTGCTTGAAAAGCATCCCATAACATGAAGCTACCTCTCCCATGCTCAACAGTAAGGATGGTGTTACCTGGCTGGTGTACAGTATTAGATTTATGCCATACATACCGTTTCAGAGTTGAGGCCAAAAAATTCCACTTTAGTCTCATCGGACCAAAAGACCTTCTTCCACACCTTTACACCATCTTCTAAGTGACGCTTTGCAAAGTCTTTATGGGCAAGGAAATGCTTTTTTGACACATGTCACGGTCTTAAAACAATTTTTTCCAGATGCAATTGCTTCGTGTGGATATATGTGCAATCAGAAAACATGATTATGAAGTTGGTATTCAACCACAAGTATTTACCTGAAGAACCTGCACTGGAACCACTAGGGAGTTTAATGGGTGGAGGTCTGTGCTTTACGCCCTTTCCCAGTATAGAAGACTGGACGGATCCAGAAATTTCTTCAGATTGCTACAAAACATAAAAGATATGGCTAATCAGAAAGTGTAATTGATGTAGAATATACATAATCAAGATTTTTAAAAAATTGTAGATTTTTTCCACAGATAGAGTAGTTAGTATCTGGAGCAAGCTGCTAGAGGAAGTGGTAGAGACAGGAACAACAAAAACACTTAAGAGGCATTTAGATAGATACTTGAACAAGGTACAAAGGGGTACTGATTAATGCAGGCATGTGCGATCAGTATAGACATATTGGCCAAAAAGCCTATTTCTATGCTGTACAAATCTATGATCATGAGAACAAGGAAAAAATGTTAACAAGAAGAGAAATGGGGGAAGGGCAGAGAGAACAAAAGGGAAAATGCATGATAGGACAAAGACCAGAAAGACAAATAATAATGATATTAGACAAAACATGCTAATAAAAATATCTCCCATAGATCAAGAGGATTTGAGAAGTCTCAAACATCAGAAGAAAATATGAAAAAAAATTGTGTAGGAAATGTGAACGCAGTATATTTAAATTGGAATTGCTCACAAAGTGGGAACTTCTACACCAAACTTCAAATAGATTTATTTTGCAGAATATTTCCCTTCAGTCCACAAGGGTGCCTCTGAGTTTCCAGATGTTTGTCATTTTAATTCTGATCTTATTTGTGACATCTCTTTCCTTGGCCTCCTACAGCATTATATTCAAGGACAGCACCTCTTCTAATTTTGCATATTACACATTCAGTACTCAACACTTTAGCCTATTCAAAGGAAAGGTCATTGACCAAAGATATTAACTCTTTTTCTCTCTCCAGATTCTGCCTAACCTGATGAGTATTTCTTGCATTTTTTTTACTTTAATTATTGAAAAATGCAGCCTTATTGTACTATTAGTTTCTAATATGAACATGTGGAACAATATCATTGATTGGGCTAAAAGAAATCTACTTGCTCTGATTATCAATTTTTTGTTATTTTATTGATCAGATTATGATTTTAATACATTAAGTTATTGAGTTACCCTTCAGATATGAAACTAGTGATTTTTAAATTTTTGAATTGGTAAAAGCATTTGTTTTTGTTTGCAATTACTAAGACCACCAGTGGTATTAGAATCTTATATGGGAGACTGATACTTTTTGTTCAGCTTCTCTGTAATATAGATGCTGAGTGCACTAGAGATCAGAGAGTGACCACTTTGAGATTCATTACTTAAAATAATAAATTACATTAATGAAATCATCTGAATTGTGATTTCTTCAATATTTTAAAGCAATAAAATCCACCAACTGATATAGTGGGGACACATGTACAATGGGTTAGGAACTTGATTAAGAAAATGGAGAGATTTAACAAATAATTCTGAACACCAATCTAATATTTAAATATTTAACAAGTAAAAATACTACAATGCACCTACCTCAATTTCTTTCCCAGGAGACAAATGACTCTGACTCACCGAGCCAGCTGAATTATGGGAAATCTTCACTGGACATTTGGTATCCTGCTGCAAAACCTCAAAATACTGCTTTACAAACCTGCGGTTCAACAAGATGCATTTTAAAACAGTAAATCCTTATGGAAAACATTAAGTATAGAAAGTGGAGAAGAAAACCAAGGGCACTCACCTGTCAGCTTCTGCTTTTGTACCTATAGGGAACCTGGTGTACAAAACAACAATTTACAATTGAAATTCAGGAGATCAGTACAGATGCTAAAGACCTAAAAGATCTACAGTTGAACATGTATGAGGTTCAATGTACATTTAAAATGCAGTGGGTTAAAGCTTTGTTAAAACACTTATCCAAAACCACATTTTAGTTTACTGCCATGATGTAAATGTTCAAATCCAATTATAAACTGACAGCCCATATGTCAGGTCACGTGAGCTTAAAAGAACCTATAGATCTTTGACAATGATTAAAGTTAGAACACTGGCAAACATTCTTTCCTCAACTAACAAGCAAAAAAAAACTGAACAGTCTTTCATAACTTAATGCATGTGAGGCAAATTGTCTGCTGGTAGTTACATTTCAGAAGTAAACCATTAACCACAAAATGTTTCACTAAACAAATTGTTTTTCCCCTTTTTATATCCATTAAATTTGCAAATATCAAGTCATTAGATGAGGTTTGCACCATCAGAATCAAATTTCATATCACTGGCACACTTGGTGAACTTTTTTATTTTGCAGCAATAGAGTGCAATAGCTAAAAAAACTAAAAATTACAATAAGAATATATTAATACATTAAATAAGTAGTGCAAAGAGCAAAAAAAAAAAAAAATACTGCTGGAAATTTATTGTGAATTCATGAGCTCTACCAATTCCCTGAACAAAATACTGCACTTCTCAACAGGAAACCTTAGTAACTATATTGAACATTTTAAAAGAATTTATTGTTCTGTATCTATAGCCTCCTTGCTTAAATTAAATTGTCATTTGAATGTAATATGGTAATATTCATTTATTTACAACTCTTTCTTGTAACATTATGAGGAATATTCTTTGGTCATGACTGAAATACACTTCCTAAAACCCAAACTACACCGCAAAGGCTGAAAGACCGATGTGGAAGAATGCCTAAAAAGCCCAAGGAATGGGAGTGTTTTAGAGTTCAGCAAAGGATCACTGATAAAGAAAAGGAAAGCAGAATATGAGATGCATATTTTCAAATAAGGTGATATATATCAAGAATGAAAATCTAGTTACAAGTCAGGATGGTGATGGAGGCAGTGAAAATATCACACTCTTGCTGCTCCTGTACTTTCGGTGAGATTGCATTCTATTGGGCAGAGTTGGGGAGGCAAGAAAAGTAGGGAAGTAGGAAATATAAATATACAACAATAATTGACTAGTAGGTTTGCAGGACAAACAGAGTAAGGCGGAAAGAAGACTGCCAAAACAACAGGGACAACATAACCAAGGAGAATACTATCACTCAGTCTCACTGTAACCAACACTGTGCATTGCTAGTTCTGAAAGCAATTAACAACAATAGCAAGAGAGGCAAGGTAATTGAGTAGCCAATCACATTTGTGTGTACTTCTGAGCATTTTGCTGCATTCACTGTATTCCTTCCTGCATAGTATTTGCATTACTTAACCAGAGACAGGAGATGTAAAGAGAGAGCATCCCAACCCTACGTTACATTCTCATACACATACACTGCACAAAACCTGAGAGCAAAGTAATTGTTTGACATGATCTTACTAATTACTGACATCAAGCTAATACTTGGTCTTTGCTATGGATAGTAGCAGTCTAATGTATTTTACTTTTAGCATTTTAACTAAATGACACAATAATCCATAACGTGTTATTTTGAGAATGGAATGGAACATTGAGATGGAATGGGCCCAAACTGGCCCCACCCATCGATTGACAAAAATATGTATTTCAGATTTCTGGAGAGCATGCCCATCTAAAATAGCAGGAATGTAGAACCCGATGGCACTTGTTAACTTCAGAATTGGCTCTGTCTGTCATACCTATTGTATCCAATTAACTGTAAATATGCCAGGCAATTAAACTTGCTTATCTCTTTCCCTTGTGGATTATATTTAATTTTTATGTTCAATAAGTGAATATAATCTCTTCCTAACTGTAGGATGTAGGACACTTGTTCCTACACATCCTCCTTCACCACAATTCAAGAATGTAAACAGGCAAAGATTCATCTGCACCTACCACAAGCTCATCAACTGCATTCCATACTTTCAACGTGGCCTCCTCTACATTAGCAAGACCAAGTGAAGACCAAGCATCTGGCTTGCAGAACACCTGTGCTCCATTCACAATTGCCATCCCGAACTCCTGATTGCATGCCATTTAAACTCTCCTTGCTATTGCCCCACCAACCTGTACATCCTTAGTCTTCACCACTGCAAAGGTGAAGTCCGATGCAAAACTGAGTGTTTATGCCTTATATTTTGCTCAGATACTCTACAACTGAATGTTATAAAAACTGCATTTCAGATAACCCTTACCTCTAATTCCCTTCTGCCTTCCTATTTTATTCCCTTTCCCATAATCCTCACACCTGTCTCATGACCTATCACCAGATTCATACCCCTTGCCTGCCTGAATTCATCCACTTACTATCTATGTGCCACTCATCATATCCCCTCCCCAATCTTGTTCCATCAGTCCTTCATCACTTTCCTTGTTTATCAGATTCCAGCACTGGTAGCCTTTGTCCCCACTTATCACCTTGTCTCCACCTTCACCCTCACATTCCCCACCCTCAGCTGGCTCCTTATATATCCTCTTCAGATCCTGCCCATCATTACCTAGTGTCTACCTCCTAATTTCACCCTTCCTCCAACTGGTTCCTTCTATCCATCATCGTTCATCCCTCTTCACTCTGTCTGTTACGTACTGGCATCTGTCTGACCTCTTCCTGTCTCCCCGTTGCAGTCGCCATGTTCTCTCTCCACTCTGTCTTGCTGCGAGGACTTAACACAAAACATCAACAATTCTTAATCTACTCCCCCACCCCCCAACAGATGCTGCTCAACCCCCTGCATTCCCCAGCAGTTTTTCTGTTCCAGATTCCAGTATCTGTTGTGTTTTAAATCTCCCAGAGACAGCAGACCCAACATCACCAACTTTCCATTGTTTGCACGAGGAAAGAGCCCATGGCAAATAACAGTCAAAAACCGCAGAATGGACACAAGGAAGTAAAGATGCAGTAAAAATTTACTGGATGTAGAGTCCAGAGAAAGAAAGCTTAGCAATTCAGGAGTAGGGAAAAGTGGAAGTTACATGATGAAGGACGTAAAGAAAGCATGGTCAGAAGGAAAGGGGAAGGAATGCCAAGCAAACCTTGGATGTGCCAACGGTGAGTAAATTTGTGAACACTTACAGGATAATTTTGGTCAGACATCTGTTTCTCATTCCTCAGATTTTTAAAACATTATATAGCATTTCCATTCCTTCTAGCTTGATTTTATTGGAACAGTAAATCAGTATCATCCACAGCCAGTTTTTACACTGAACTTTGTTATTACTGTTGAATTTTGAAAATCATTCAAAATGCCTGGGAGATGTACACCCAGTTTCCATGTCTAGTAAATCCAGCATCAACTTAGATTGTAAAGTAAAATGTCCTAGCCAAACTCTGAGCAATGTTGGCTCTGGGATGCAGAAACTGACGAATATTGTATTACTATCTTGGAGGTGAGATAACTCAAAACATGAGGAGGAGAAATAACTCAAAACATGAATAAAAAGTATATAAATTTCAGCCTTTCTGTGTTCAACTTTTTACATCATATACTAATACAGATTATTAAGAAGTAATTCTACAGAAGTTTATATAACCCAATTTCATTGTTTGATTGATAAAAAAAAGTAAATATGACCAAATGCTTTCCATATAATTTATCAGTATTTAAACATCAACTTTGGGGTCTCTGTTTTGAACACAGGGCAGGAAGTTTCATTTCAAAACATTTATCTTGCATTCACACGACTTCCACTTTCAATCCTCTACCTATTCATTTCTACTTACGGGATGTGAGTAACCACATGTTTGTTCTCTTCCTCTGGTTTGGAGTCCTTCATCATTTGTATCTTACCATAAAACAGGGGGTCATCTGGTGATTGGTAAATCGTTAATTTGGATGCATGAGCTTGATCTGTCCCTTCCCATTCAAAAACATACTCATCATTTGTTTCCTGAAAGAATTCAATAATTATACATAAAATCTCAATGACTTCATTAAATAGATTTTTAAAATCAGATAAATTTACTAGTTTTACCAGTAAATCTCTTGTACTTCTACCAACATCTAAAACAGTAAAATGCCAGAGGTTCAACACTCTTGGGTCTTTGGCGGTAGCAGACTGGCAGAGTTTATGGGCAATGGATTCTATTCCTATTAATACCCCCAATCAGCTTAACTCATTTTATTCTTAAATGTTACACAAAAGTATAACAAACTTTCCAGTTAACCTGATGAATGTGTAAAGAAAGTACAGGCAGTCTCCAGATTACGTACGTGTTCCATTCCTGAGTCCGTCTTTAAGTCGGATTTGTATGCAAGTCGGAACAAGTACATACAGTATTATTTAGCGTCAGTTAGTCAAACGTTTGACTTAGTATATAGTATATATTTTACCTTTCTATGCATATAAAACACTTAAGAAACCTATGCATTCCAATAACTAAACCACTGCGTTGCTCATTAATAATTACAGCTTTCATCAGAGCAGGGCCTTGCACATGCTCCATTATTCTCACTTTATCCTTAATCCTTTAAAATTGTTCTGATCATTGACCAACTGTAGCCTAACACTTTTCCAATGATCGATTCACCTTTTTCCAAACACTTTATTAACCATATAACAATTACAGCACGGAAACAGGCCATCTCAGCCCTTCTAGTCTGTGCTGATGCTTACTCTCACCTAGTCCCACCGACCTGCACTCAGCCCATAGCACACCATTCCTTTCCTGTCCATATACCTATCCAATTTTACTTTAAATGACAAAATTGAACCTGCCTCTACCACTTCTACTGGAAGCTCATTCTACGCAGCTACCACTCTCTGATTAAAGAAATTCCCCCCTCGTGTTACCCTTAAACTTTTGCCCCCTAACTCTCAAATCATGTTCTCGTTTGAATCTCCCCTGCTCTCAATGGAAAAAGCCTATCCACGTCAACTCAATCTACCCCCTCATTATTTTAAATACCTCTATCAAGTCCCCCTTCAACCTTCTACGCTCCAAAGAATAAAGACCTAACTTGTTCAACCTTTCCCTATAACTTAGGTGCTGAAACCCAGGTAACATTCTAGTAAATCTTCTCTGTACTCTCTATTTTGTTGATATTTTTCCTATAATTCGGTGACCAGAACTGTACACAACACTCCATTATTATTATTATTATTTCCACTTCATTTTCAATCGCGATCGCTTCCCGTCAACGGAACAGAAACACTATGGGCGGCGGGTCCCGAGCTCCACTGGCTCCCAAGGTCCGCTGGGTCCCAAGGACCACCGCATTGAGACAGGTTAAAAGGGACAAGTGGGGGCTGTGTGGGTTTGGGTATTTGATCATCCACAATATTCCACGTGGGAATTTAAACTGGAGGTGGCAATTTTTTTTACAAAGTCGAGTTGCGAACTCGACATCACCTTGGCACGGGAGCCGTCTGTCACCGAATCGAACTTGGAAACCTCTGTTCTTGAGCCCAGTGCTGATCTCAATGCGCCAACAGCCAACCGGAATGGTGGGGGGGGGGCAGGGCATTTAAAGTGAATCTTACTAAGAAAAATTTAAGCCAAATACAAAGTTAAACACTCAACACAGTCGTGACTTAAAATGGCAGATGGTGTCACAATGACTTAAAATGGTGGACAGCGTTCTCCTGCCTCGATTCTTAAGTACGAGTTGTCTGTACGTCGGATGTTCGTAACTCAGGGACTACCTGTACAGTAAATAGTGAGTAGTTGTGATTGAATAGGGAGTGTCAGAAATGGGATATGGCAAGTTTAAATCAGTGTGGGAAGTAGAAACCCTGCAAGTTTAAAAGGAGATACGTTCTCTCTCCATTTTTGGTCCTGTTGCACAGTCTTGACCCAAAACACCAAACAATTCCTTTTCCTCTCTCTCAAAAATGCTGCTGGACCTGCTGAGTTCCCTTAGCAGTATGACTTTTGCTTCAGATTCCAGTATTTGCAATCTATTGTATCTCTCTTTTACCAAATGTTTCCTTAACCTCATATTAGATATCTATAGTACTTTATTTTCACGATTTTGATAAATATTTCTATATTCATTGGCTTACTGAAAAGAAACACATTTAGGGAGCAACTGAGAAAAACATTTCTTTCAAAAAAAATCATATTTTGATCATGATTCCACTGTGTCTTTAGAACAGCCACCCAATTAATCTACCATTACTCATTGCAGATTTCTCTTACTGTTGAGTCATTTGCTTGCATTTTAACTGTTACCTTGTTTAATCTCTCCACTTTCCACAACTCTACTCCACAGGAATGGCTATCCTTCCAAAAATGACACTTGACCCAACGTTATACAAGCTTGAAGCCAGTCATACTGCACAGACTTTATAATGCAAAATAATTCCAGAATCACAACAATTCAAGTATCCACAACAATACCATTTGTCCAGAGATACACATAACCATGTTTATCTTGCTATTCATAAACTGGTTACAAGTTGTAATACAATGTTTATTATCCTTGAGAGCTTACTTCTTAAAATATGCTTCATAATTTCTAAATCTCCTTTTGTGGTATCTTAATATCATTAAGCCGATTTAAAAGCAATTAAATCCATTTAATTTCTGTGTTACTCCAGCATATCAACTTCCCATGTGAGAAGGGTTAGTGGAGTAAACTTTGCTGCTGTTCTAAATTACCATCATTATAAGAGCACGCAAATTCTCCATTACTCCCTTAACAGTCACACACTTCTTCACTAATTCTTTCTGCTTATAGATGATTATCACTGGCATTCTTAAACATACTGTTTGGGGGCACCAGAAACAATATGTACAGTAACTAAAAGCACTCAAACATTTGGTTGGGATGTTCAAAGCATAATGAGCTCATTAAATTGATGCACAGCAGCTCAGAGTTCTCAAGGCAAAAACTTAAGTATCTACACTTAAAAATAAGATAGAAGTCTTAATAATCTAACCCCTTGAATGTAATGAATGTGTATTTTTTTTTCATTTTTAAAAGCTTTATTATACTATTTTAACTAGCACTTCAATATCTACATGGGAGGGGAAAAAAATCACATTTGAAGTCAGTCACTCAAGCTTTTTCTAGCTCAAACTTGTTCCCAGTTAATATGCTAGATAAACAAGTTTAACCACTAAACACTTATAGTACAGTAACTTAGCAAATTAAATCCAAAATAAACATTACAGTACACTTATCCCAGTATTAAGGCCAAATTCCTAACTCTTCTTGCTTAGCAAACTTAATTATCTATTATACTCAGTGAGAACTTGCAGAAAAGTAATTAGATCATAACTGTCATAATATCTAGTTAGCACAGTATATCCTTCCAAATATGATAATGCTATAAAAGAAACACCTGCAGTATTAATTTGATAATAATTTTAGAAGTCTTTTCTTTAAGTCTCCGGGGGAAAAAAACGACCCCTAACATAGCTTTCCATATTAATTATTCCAAAATCAAGAGAAAGATAATTCAGTGTGGAAAAAGGCCATTGAGAGACTGAAATGATATAAACCTTATCAAGAATAGAAAATTCTCTGAAATATTTATTTTATTCTATTTTATTACCAGTAAGATGAATTAGAAAGCCAAGACATTAGATGATCTTGAAATGATGAAACAGTATTTGGAATAACATGGGGAGAAACAATTAATAAGCAAATCAAAGTCAAAGCAGAGCTATGGATGGATTGCTTGCTTATATTTTCAAAGAACTAATAGAGCTAAAAGACAAAAGACACCTTGTCGCATACATTTAGTAAAACAATGGTACAAATGTACAGCGTCAGAGGTTGCCACATATCTAATATTTTTAAAAGAGGCAGTCAGCTAAGTATCAGTTATGAAAGAAATAATGGAAACCTACCAAAGATGAAAATGGAAGAAACATCTAGAATCCAAAAACATAATGAACAGTCAACACAGAATTCAAAAGGAGAGAAAAATTCACTTGTTTGACCAACCTAAGCAAACTTTGAAAACCTAACAGAAAGTGTTGCACCACAAGCAATGTTAGATTTCTGAAAGAATAATGATGAATCACTACTTTTTAAGACCAATAGGGAGAAAAAAAACCACATGGAACACAGTTCCAACAGCAGAATGGAGAGCTAGATGGCCAGCACACAGAAAGCACAAAGCAAAACTGATTATATTAATAATTGATGTTTTGAAATTAAAAGTTCATTTCTTAATATAGACCATAAGAAATTTGGAGGAATTATCATTGGTAAAGTGAAATGCATCAATTTGCAAGGCTTTAATTTGTAAAACAGGGGCATAATTGACAAATTAATTTTAACTTTAATGAAAGATAGAATAAATCAGGTCAAATGTCACTTGTAAAATAAAAATAAATGGAGAAGTAGGAGTTCTAATGCAACGAACAACATTGCACCAAGGTCAGTGAGACTGTAATAAAAAAAATCCCAAGTAATATGGTTTGTTTTTAGAAAAAAAATTGAAAAAATGAAAAAAAAGCTACATAGAATCTTACTAAAACAACATGAGAGAGTTATGCACAAGACCAGTAATCTAGCAATAAGTTTTACTTTGAACTTTGATCATTATTTCAGATTAACACGATGACTGATTTCTCTTTCCTCAGATGCCGCCTGACTGGCTGAGCTCTTCCAGCAGCATTTATGTTTTTGTTTCAGAATCTAGCAGCTTGAATTGTTTCCCCAATTAGATTACTTAAAAGTATATTAAACACTTGAAAAGAAGCTGGCAGCGATGGTGGTGGAGGCGGATACAATAGGGTCCTGGATAGGTACATGGAGATTAGAAAAATAGAGGGCTCTGGGTAACCCTAGGTAATTTCTAAGGTAAGGCCATGTTTGGCACAGCCTTGTGGGCCGAAGGGCCTGTGTTGTGCTGTAGGTTTTCCATGTTCTATGTTTTAAACTGAAAAAATTTAAAAATTTGATACCATAAATTGAAAGATATCAATGATGGATGGAGTCACTTTTCTCCTGAACTGGCCAAGGTCTTTCATATTAACAGAGGATTTAGAACAGTACACAGTAGTGTAGACAGAGTAGTTATCTCTAAAGAACCGATTGTTCATCAGTCCACAGTAAGATAAATTGTCTACAAATGGAATAAACTCAGTACTATTGCTACTTTCCCTAGCAGTGGACGTCTTGCAAATATCACACAAAGAGTTCAACGTGCAATGCTGAAGGAGGTGAAAAAAAACTCAAGGGTAACAGCAAAAGACCTGCAGAAACTTCTAAAACTTGCTAAAGTCTCTGTTCACGTGTCCACTATAAGAAAAACACCAAACAAGAATGGTGTTCATGGAAGGACACCACTGTTCTCCAAAAAATAAAAACGTTTCTGCCATCTCCCCCAGTTTGCAAAAAGACCACCTGGATGTGCCACACTTCTGGGACAATGTTCTGTGGACAGATGAGACAAAAGATGAACTTTTGGCATAAGTGCATACCACTATGCTTGGAGGGAAAACAGCAATGTACACCAACACCACAACCTCATCCCAGCTCATCATGGTAGAAGGAGCATCAGGGCTTGGGCCTACTTTGCTGCATCAGGGGCTGGATAGGTTGCACTTGTTGAAGGAACAATGAATTAAAAATTGTATCAAGACACATTACAGGAGAATGTCAGGGTAGCAGTCTGCCACCTGAAACTCAATAGAAGTTGGATGATGCAACAAGACAGCGATCCAAAGCACAAAAGGAATTCGACAACAGAATGGTTTAAAAAGAAGAAAATTTGTGTTTTGGATGGCCAAGTCAGAGTTTGCACCTTGACCCAACTGACATGCTGTGGCATGACCTGAAGAGGGCTGTTCATGCAAGGTATCCTAAAATTCTGAAACAATGGTCTAAAACTCCTCCTTGCCATTGTGCAAGTCTGATCAGCAGCTACAGGAAACATTTGGTAGAGGCTATTGCTACTAATGGAGGTTCAACCAGTTATTAAGCACAAGGGTTCACATACTTTTTCCAGCCTTGACTGTGAATGATTAAACAATATGTTCAATAAAGATATGAAAAGTACAACTGTTTATGTGTTATTAGTTTAGGCAAACTGTGTCTGTCTAATATTGTAACATAGATGAAGATCACATTTTATGAGTAATTAATGCAGAAAGCTAGATAACTGCAAACAGTTCACAAACTTTTTCTTGCAACAGTATATTCTACAGAAACTTATGCCTGAAAATGCAGCTATTTCTGTTAGATGAACAAATGAAGCTTACAGATCAAATAAAATGTCAAAATTTAGAGTCTAGAGTCCCATTCAATTATACAGATCAGTAATGTTGGCCAAGTGGTTAAGGCACTGGTCTAGTGATCTGAAGGTCGCCAGTTCGAGCCTCAGCTAAGGGCAACGTGTTGTGTCTTTGAGCAAGGCACTTAAGCACACATTGTTCTGCGATGATACCAGGTGCCAAGCTACTTGGACAACATCGGTGGCATGGAGAGGGGAGACTTGCAGCATGGGCAACTGCCGGACTCCCATTCAACCTTGCCCAGGCCTGTGCAACTGATACAAATCCATGGTTTCTCGAGACTAACGGATGCCTATAATGTTGATCAAATATATCCTTCTGAAGTAATCAATTGCAATCATGTTTATAATTATTTCATATTTTTAATAACATTTATCGGTTACAAATTTGTAATTTCAGTTTCATTTCCATTAAATGGAATTAATATTTTTTAACTGATGATTTAAAATGATTTTGAAAACCTACTTAAAAAATCTAATATCTAAATTTGAAGCAAAATTTCAAGATGCTCTAATTTTCCAATGAAGTAAATTGCTGTAGTTAGAAGTGTACTTGGAAAGATCTGGTGTTTGAAAAGATCCCACAATGCATTTGAATGAAATAAGCAAAGAACTGTAGTACTTACATGGGGTGGCCAGATTGCTGCTTGCAAGTCATCAGATCTGATCATTTTTTCCACTTTTGCATACTTTTCCACCTAGACAAGTGCAAATTTGATACTAAAATGAACAAAAATATAAGTTTTTCACACTACAGTCCATTCCGTTTAATTAGCGCAGCCACTTATTTGGGGCAATTCTTAAAGAACAAAAATCGAGAAAATAGCCAAATTTCCTTTGTTTATTTGGGACACTATATTGTTTAATTAGGGCAGGAAACTGTTGCTGAACAGTTTTTAAATAGTGTCAATTGTATGTACTTGTGTTCAAAAAGCAGTGATTTTTGTCACTGATAGTTTGCAAGGACTAAGCAGTAAGACAATTCAGAACTATTTTGCTCACTGCATTTTCACACATTCAGGCTTGGAGATACAGAAAAAGAAGGAAAAGAAGTGTATTGTAAAAAAATACAAGCAACATGTATACAACCATAACCAAAGCAGCTCCCTACAGAATTGATTTTCCAGTGATGTGTTTCTATTATTGATTGACACCTCAGGATCAAATATCTTTGATTTTTGTTGTCTTACAACATGAATCACCAGCTCTAAAACAGCTTCAATGAGATAAACTCATAACAATATAGATCTACAATTTTCATAATATCTTTGGAAAGATGAAAGTAGTAACTCGTTTTGATTTTACTGATGCTAAAACAGTCCAATTATCTATAATGAACAAGTTTATGAAAAAGCTCTCCACTGCCTCAAATGGCTGCTGTTTTTTTAAAACCTACTAATGATTAATGCTAAAAAAGGTTTCAATTATTTCTGAGATTTTTTTGATAAAATATTACTGATATTCTGTGAAGAACTAAAGACTTACATCAACTTCAGATGGCACTGTGAGCTGGCAAGGACTCTGCTTCCACATGTCAACACACTGCCATAAGAGGAGAGGAAATTGTGTTAAAACTATATGCCAGTTCAAAGCAATAGCTGACAAGATTTATAGTTGGATAAATAAAAAAAACATACATTTCCAGCTCTTGAAATTTTAAGGTCAACAGGTAACACTGGCTTTCTTTCCTTTCTCTTTTGTAAATAATCAAACAACTTAAGGTGAGGTGATGATGTGCATTGGGTTATCTCCTGCTGCTTGTTCAATGCTGGTCGGGAATATCGCTTCATATTCCTGTTGAAAATAGGCAAAATGGACTTGTAATATGACAAAAAGTTAACAACCAGCAAACAGGTTTCAAAACAGAAGATAAGTATAAATTCACTTTTTACATAATTCTATTTGGTAAGAGAGGCCAAATTAAAGTAGGCTATGGGGAGTATTTTGTTCCTCCATTTTAAGTACAGGATATTAAGTAGCTCTGTTTAAGTAGTAGAAATTGATGTTCTGCACCTTGTTTCATTTATTTATTTTGGTGAAATGAGCCAGTCAAATCCCAGTGAACAGCAGGGCTCTGGAGAGTGTTGTGAACAGAGTACAAGTACGCAGCTCACTGAAAGTGGTGTACCGGGTAGAAATTGTGCTGAAGGAGGCTTCTGGCACAATGCCCTTCATCAGGGCATTGAGTATAAAAGTTGGGAGGTCACAGTATGGTTGTACAGAGCACTAGTGAGGCTTCATTTGGGAGTATTGTGTTCAGTTTTGATTGCCTTGCTTTAGAAAGTATGTTATTAAATTGGAAAGATTTACAAAGACTGAGTTATAGGGAGAAGTTTGACAGGCCAGGACTTTACTCCTTTAGAGTAGAGGAGACTAAGAGGTTATCTTAAAGAGGCATATAAAATTATGTGCTCAGTCTTTCTGCAGCCCCAACCCCCCATCATGTTGGGGAGTCAAGAACAAGGCATACATTTAAGGTAAGAGGGGGAAGATTGAAAGACTTAAGAGAACTTCAGAGACAACTTTTTTTGTTACACGAAGGGTGTAACAAAAGGACAGTTGAGCAGGTGCATAGACTGGAAAGATTTAGAAGGTTGTGGGTCAAATGCTTGGATAGGGCATCTTGGTCAGTAAGAAGCAGTTGGGCAGAAGGGCCTGTTTCTATGATATACTGTATAACTTGATGCAATGCCTGGTGTTCATTCACCTTGTTTCTTTATTTTCTAGGTCGCAGGATAAAGCTCAGTATAACACCCATGGCTTGTTCAGAAACTGGAACCTTTAGAATACCGAGCTGTCTAGAAAGAATTTATACATTTTCCTCGTGACTACACTGGTTTCGTCCCACATTCCAAAGAGGTACAGTTAGGGTTAGTAAGTTGTAGGAATGTTATATTGCACCAGAAGCATGTCGACACTTGCAGGTACCCCCAGCACAATCCTTGCTAATTTGATTTGACACCAAATGATGCATTTCACTGTATGTTTTGAAGTTTTTATGTACATGTGTATATAACAACTTTGATCCCAAAACAGTAACAGGTAATAACCTCAATCTCAAGCATTGATTATTTCTGACAGGGTTCATTAGAGTAAGTTCTTCCTCACAAAGTTCAAATAATGGTATAACAAGGATGTCCTGAAATGTGCTGTAATAATTTCATGGCATTAATTAGGAGAAACAGAGGAGCAGTTTGGGAACAAATCAGAATATCAATACAAAACTTTACCCAATATTTCTCCAACACCCACCTTCTCATCGGTCTAGTGTTCATCTTTTGTTTGTTATAAAGAAGTTTATTGGTTGTGCATGTAACAGTGAAGGAAGGGTCTAGACAAAGTGGCTCTGCTGTATGGAGTACCAACTGACTTTCAAGGACAAGCTTGTCATCCTGCATCATGAAAAAGATTGACTTTAAAAAGCAAAATTATATTGCTTTAAACCAAATAAATAACAGAGTAAACATCATTTTGGGTAATCAAATAGGTGAATGAGCCACATATAGGCTTATAAGTTTCATGCATTTGCTGTAGCTTTTTAAAACACTAGAGAACCTTTAAAATTGTTCAGTAATTTATTTTCCTATTACAATGACAATTTTTATTTATACAGCAATTCCAAAAAGTAGAAGTGACAAGATTGCCTACACACAAATTAACTTTTAGAGAATCCCTTAAAACAGGAAGGAGCACAGAGCAAGATGATTAGAGATGGCACACTACGTCTTGGGAGTTAAGGTAGCTGAAGGTGTCAATGTGAAGTAATCAAAATTAAATTGGAAGTTTGTAAACGTATAAGGTACGTAGTCTGAAGCTGAATTCAGTTCAAATAATACATAGTTGCAAGAAAAAGTTTGTGAACCTTTTGCAATTACCTGGTTTGCTGCTTTACTCATAATATGTGGTCTGTTCATCATGAAATAATACTACATCTTCCAACAATAGACAAACACAATCTCCCTAAGCTAATAACACAAACTGCACTTTTCATGCCTTTCTTGAACACACTGATAATCATTCACAGCCCAGGCTGGAAAAAGTACAAGAACCCTTCTATTTAATAACTGGCAGAATCTCCTTTAGCAGCAGTAACCTCCACCAAACATTTCCTGCAGCTGCTGATCAGACCTCCAAAATGGCAAGGAGGAACTTTAGACTATTCATCCAAACAAAACTGTTTCAGGTCATCAATACTTCTGCGATATCTTGCATGAACAGCCCTCTTCAAGTCATGCCACAGCATCGCAATTGGGTTAAGGTCTGAACTCTGACTTGGCCATTCCAAAACACAAATTTACTTCTTTTTAAATCATTCTGTTATTGCTTTACTCTTGGGTTTCAGATCATTGTCTTGTTGCATCATCCAACTTCTATTCAGCTTCAGATAATGGACTGCTACCCTGACATTCTCCTGTAAACTGTCTTGATACAATTTTGAATTCACTGTTCCCTCAATGACTGTAAGCTGTCCAGGCCCTGAGACAGCAAAGCAGCCCCAAACCACGATGCTTTACAGTTGGGATGAGGTTCACATACTTTTTTGAACTTAGACTGTGATTGTTTAAACGGTGTACTCAGTATTGAGGAGAAGTCCAATTGTTTGTGTGTTATTAGTTTAAGCAGATTGTGTTTGCCTATTATTGTGACTTAGATGAAGATCAGATCACATTTTATGTAATTAATGCAGAAAACCAGGTAATTGCAAAGGGTTCACAAATGTTTCCTGCAAATGTACAATAGCCCTGTAAAACACAAGAGCTGCCACAGTGAAGAAAGGAGGCAAAGCAAGTGTTTGTGGTGGAAACCCGTGACAATGGTTTCGGTTTGCTTAATAGTAAATTGGAAGAAATTTCTGCTTAACCAGTACTGGATGTCAGCTTATAGGTTTAGAGACAGTAAAATTGTTTGAAGTAGTGATGGCGTACATCTAGAAAGTGATGAACTGTCTTTGGAGGATGTGGCTGAGAACATGACGGAGATGAGAAATATGAGGGGCCAAATTTGGTTCTGCATCATAAAACATCATAAAAATAGCGGAGGAGGAGGAAAATGAGGCACCAAGGATGACTGTCTAATACAACTGGATAGATTTGAGAGTAACCAGAAAAGTGCTGTATTACCCAGCTGGATATGTTGGAGGAGAATGCAGTCAAAAACAACAAAGCTGCTAACTGATAGACTGAAAAGAATGAAAGGGCTGGGGGAATGATTAACCTCCAGTACTGTATCATATGACATCGTCTGCTTTGGTATTGAGTCAAAACTAAATTCAAACAATAGCTGTAGAAGTGAAATATAGATTTTAGATTCACAAAATAAATATTTCCATTTAATATTGCACAATTTACCTGTGTCCATTTGTGGTTGTCACTCGTTATTGCATGAACATCACAAATTAAGCTCTACAGAAAAATACAAAGTCATAATAATTAGAAGTCAGGTTACTAGAATGGATGAACAGGGTAGGCTATTACATTCAGAAGCACATTCAAAGCTGTAAATTATTTTACAAATTTTAACCTTGAGCTTTTTAAAAAGTATAATGTTCAAAACAATTATACGTCAGTACAGAAAATGTCATGATTTTCCTGCTAGGCTGAGGAGTTTCAGGACACAAAAACAAATTTAGTTATCTGGAAAACAAATTAAAGAATGGTGAGTAGAGAAAGAGAAGGACTCTTAAAAAGAGCTTCAATCTCAATCATTCAATAGCCTTGACAGGAATGTCAATACATCATTTTTCTTGAGAATATGAGCCATCTAAGATGGGAAGAAAGAATTGCGAATATAAGGAAGGGAGAATGTAATTTCTAACAGCCACAATTTATTACCTGCATCGTGGGCCGAAGTAGAACATGCCTACTTTGGTATGTAAGTGCTTTCATATGACCAGAT
Organism: Hypanus sabinus; assembly: GCF_030144855.1. NCBI lineage: Eukaryota > Metazoa > Chordata > Chondrichthyes > Myliobatiformes > Dasyatidae > Hypanus > Hypanus sabinus. The sequence continues at coordinate 34,398,961 of NC_082708.1, read as the reverse complement.
TGCCTATAATCTCGTACTTCAGCTATGACACATCCACAGTGAAAAATATTCACCTAAAAGGGAAACAAAACCTTCCATGAAAATTTTTAAGTTTATTGAGTTCCTGAAGTAATGTTGATTTTAATCAAAAATAACACTGAAATGAGTTTGCGCAATTCACCATTTAAATTAGTGGTCCAGATCTTGCTTACTAACAGTGAGTAAACCATCTGTGCAGAAATCAAACACCAACTCTCAGTGCTATACATATGCAGAAAAACAGGAAAATCAAAAAATTGCTTTTCCACTTGCCATGCTTCTCCAAAACTTGTCTACATCAGCAGCTTGCTAAGAGTACAGATTTCAGATATGAGAAACGGCTATTAAAATAGCCCAAAAATATTAAGATGACTGCTGTACGCAAATTAAACAGATAGTTTTGCTCAATGACTTTGATCAAAGTTTCACAGTCCCCTTATCCATTGATCAGTGTACTTAGGTGATTGGCTGAGGATCCACATCAACATACTCAGTGGCCACTTTATTAGACACACCTGCTTGTTAATGCAAATATCCAAGCATTCAATCATGTGGCAGCAACTCAATGCACAACCATATGGTCAAGAGATTCAGTTGTTATTCAGGCCAAACATCAGAATGGGTAAGAAATGTGATCCAAGTGATTTTGACCTTGGAATGATTGTTGGTGCCAGGAGGGTGCTTTGAGTACCTCAGAAACTGCTGATCTCCTGGGATTTTCACACATGTTCTCTAGAGGTTACAGAGAATGGTGTGAAAAATGCACAAAAAAAAATACAATGAGTGGCACTTCTGTGAGTGAAAACACCTTGTTAATGAAAGAGGTCAGAGGAGAATGGCCAGACTGGTTCAAGGTGACAGTAACTCAAGTAACCAGGTGTTACAATAATGGTGTGCAGAAGAGCATCTCTGAAAGCACAACACATCAAATCTTGAAGTGGCTGGGCTACAGCAGCAGAAGACCACACCGGGTTCCACACCCCGACCTAATAAATTTGCCACTGAGTGCAGATTCAGTTTAAACTTTTGATGCCCCTTACTCATCAGTTTTTAGTGCCAATGGCAGATAGTTTAGAGGATTAACTTTGTAAGATAATGATTTCTAGACATCCAAGCAGACAAGTATCCAATGGAAATTCTTACAGTGGCCTGGCTCAGCCTCCCACAATTGCACGGAAAAACAGTTGATATTTACAAACTATTCTTGGTGTAAAATTATATATCCAAAAGTGTTACACTGTTGAGAGATACCTAATTGAATTGAATGGTATACTAAGCCATAACTATTGATTCATAACCTTTCTACTGCTCTCTGCCAAAAATGTCAAATTTCATTAGTTTGGCACAACATTGAGGACCAAAGGGCTCACTCCTGTGTTGTACCTCTCTATGCTCCAAATGTAATTCAAATTACAAAATAAAAATATTTGATTTTTAAACGTGTTTCGTATATCGTTTTTTTATCTTAGCTTCATGTATGATTGAAACTGTTACAATCAATTTTGGAAAAGCGAAAGTCTATGCATAAGCTCACCTTCTTCAATACCTGCAATAAGCACAGTGGCATTGCTGCTCTGTAAAATCTCGGCCAATTTTTGTACAGTGATAAAGGGACAGCCTTTGAATATCTCTCCCATTCACAATTCTACTGAATTACTTTGAAGACTTAGTTCCTACTCTTATACAATTTAGCTCACCTGAGATTTTTCCAAAAGATCTACAAGAATTGGTGGAAGCTCTTCTGCATCCAAATATTCCAGCAGTTCTCCCTCTTCATAAGGCAAACGGATTGTTTCTGAATCTGAATATTTTTTTTTACAAATACCAAATAAGATATTAATACTCTAAACTTCAAAATATATGCAGCTCACATTTCAGAAACCCGGGCAGTCAATGCTTTCGTCAACCAAGTGCATGCTAATATTTTATCTATTCAAAAGAAACACAGTACTAACATTGCAGGGATAATTTCTCTAAGGATAATTTATTCATCACATATGACCATCACAACCAAAAATAGTTAATCAGTGGTACCTGATCCATTTTTCCCCCGAAGCATCAGTGAATAACCTTCATTTCCTGGATATAAATTTACCACAAGACATGACACTCTTTCCTGCATTACAAGTTTTTCCAGCAAGTTGACATTTCGCCTTAATTTCTGAAATCAGAAATCCAGATCATAAACAAACATTAAATTCCATTTGAAGAGAATAGTTGTATATTACTACTTATAGAACAATATACACAAACTGCTGGATGAACTCAGCAGGCCAAACAGCATCTATGGAAAAAAGAACAGTCAACATTTCGGGCCGAAACTCTTCTGGAGGACTGGAGAAAAAAGCTGAGGAGTAGATTTGAAAGGAGGGAGGAAGGGAGAGAGAAACACCAGGCAATAGGTGAAACTTGGAAGGGAAGGGATGAAGCAAAGAGCTAGGAAGCTAGGAAATTGATTGGTGAAAGAGACAGAAGGCCATGGAAGAAAGAAAAAAAAAGGTGGAGGGGAGGAACACCAGAAGGAAGTGATGGGCAGGCAAGGAGATAACATGAGAGAGGAACAAGGGTATGGGAAATGGTGAAGGGGGAGGGATGCATTATTGGAAGTTTGAGACATTGATGTTCATGCCATCAAGTTGGAGACTACTCAAACGAAACACAAGGCTTTGTTCCTCCCATTTCCTAGCTCTTTGCTTCACTCCTCCACCTCCAAGTTTCACCTATTCCCTGGCATTTCTCTCACCCTCCCCCCCCCCACCTTTCAAATCTACTCCTCAGCTTTTTTTCTCCAGTCCTGCCAAAGGGTTTCAGCCCAAAACATTGACTGTTCTTTTTCCATAGAAGCTGCTTGGCCTGCTGAGTTCCTCCAGCATTTTGTACATGTTGCTGGGATTTACAGCATCTGCAGATTTTCTCTTGTTTGTGATTATATTACTACTAACATCAGGTTAAATCAAGGACATTAAAATAACATGTAATAATGCTCAATTATCATATTACTTAAGTAATTCTGCTGTTTGTTCTTTTTTCCCCTCGAAGCCCGAATTTTAGCATTGTTGTCGTAATGGTTTTATGGTCAATTAATAGGATCCAGCAGTTGACTTCAGCTAACTCAGGAATTGATACTGGATACTGTTGATGGGGATGACCTACCAGGAATGAGTTGTAGTGGTCCTGCCTCTGGCACAGAGGTTGAACCCTCAACTAGAAAGGGGAGGAGGGAAGAGAAGAAAGCGATAGTTTTAGGGGACTCTATAGTTAGGGGGGCAGATAGGAGATTTTGTGGGGCAGATCGGGAGTCTCGGATGGTATGTTGCCTCCCTGGTGCCAGGGTCCGGGACATCTCAGATCGGGTGCAGGCTATTCTTGAGAGTGAGGGCATGAACCCAGATGTAGTGGTCCATGTAGGGACCAATGATGTAGGTAAGGTGAGTGAGGGGGTCCTGCTTAGAGAGTTCAGGGAGTTAGGAGTGAAGCTGAAAGGCAGGACCTCCAGGGTGACAATCTCGGGATTGCTACCTGTGCCACGTGCGAGTGAGGCGAAGAATAGAATGATTATGCACATTAATACGAGGCTGAGAGCATGGTGCAGGAAGGAAGGGTTCAGGTTTTTGGATAATTGGTCTTTGTTCCAGGGACATTGGGATCTGTTTCGAAGGGATGGTCTACATCTGAACCGGAGGGGTACTAACATTCTTGCAGGAGTATTTGCCAGTGCTGCTCGGGGGGGGTTTAAACTAGATGTGCAGGGGGCAGGGATCCAGATCCAGAGGGTTGGTCAGAAGGTGCATGTGGTTAAATGTGTACAAGGTTTGGGTGATCTTGAGAAGGTCATCAAAATTCAGGATGCAATTTGCCCGATGGAAGTTCAAGGAGCTGGGTTAGGTACAGTAGACAGTGTTTTAAGCAAAGAGAGGAGGAATGGGCTAAGAATTCTATACTTGAATGCGCGTAGTGTCAGAAATAAGACAGATGAGCTTGAAGCTCAGATGAAAATGGGGAACTACGATATTGTTGGGATAACGGAGACATGGCTGCAAGGGGATCAGGCCTGGGAATTGAGTGTACCAGGGTATACGTGCTATCGTAGAGACAGAAATATGGGAAGAGGGGGTGGGGTGGCCCTGTTGGTAAGGAATGAGATTCAGTCCTTAGCAAGAGGTGACTTGGGAACAGGGGAAGTAGAGTCTGTGTGGATTGAGCTGAGGAACAGTAAGGGTAAAAAGACCCTAATGGGTGTTGTGTACAGGCCCCCAAACAGTAGCGTGGATATTGGGTACAAGTTGATTAGGGAGTTAACATTGGCATGTGCTAAAGGTAATGCAGTCGTTATGGGAGATTCAACATGCAGGTGGACTGGAAGAATCAGGTAGGTGCTGGACCCCAGGATAGGGAGTTTGTGGAGTGTCTGAGGGATGTATTTTTGGAAGAGCTTGTGCTTGAGCCAACCAGGAACGAGGCTATTTTGGACTTGGTGATGTGTAATGCACAGGAATTGATAAGTGATCTTGAAGTAAAGGAGAAATTAGGAAGTAGTGATCATAACATGATAAGTTTTTATCTACAATTTGAGAGGGATAAGGGCAGATCAGAGGTGTCAGTGTTGCAATTAAATAAAGGAGACTACGGAGCCATGAGGGAAGAGCTGGCCAAAGTTAAATGGGCGGATGCCCTGGCAGGAAAGACAGTGGATCAGCAGTGGCAGATATTCTTGGGCATAATACAAAAGATGCAAATGCAGTTCATTCCAATGAGAAGGAAGGATTCAAAGAGGGGGAAGGGGCCACAGTGGTTGACAAAGGAAGTCAGAGATTGTATAGCATTAAAGAAAAAGAAGTATGACAGGGCTAAGATGAGTGGGAATACAGATGATTGGGAAAGTTTTAAGGAACAGCAGATCTTAACTAAAAAAGCAATACGGAGAGAAAAAATCAGGTATGAGCTCAGTCTAGCCAGGAATATAAAAGGGGATAGCAAAAGCTTTTTTAGCTATGTGAAGAGAAAGAAGATAGTTAAGAACAATGTTGGCCCCTTGAAGAATGAATTGGGAGAAATTGTTATGGGAAACAGGGAAATGGCAACAGAATTTAATGCGTACTTTAGATCTGTCTTCACCAGGGAGGACACAAGCAATTTCCCAGATGTATGGATGGGCCAGGGTCATAAGATATCAGAGGAATTGAGACAGATTGACATTAGGAAAGAAACTGTGATGAGTAGACTGGTAGGACTGAAGGCTAATAAATCCCCGGATCCAGATGGTCTGCATCCGAGGGTTCTAAAAGAGGTGGCTCAGGAAATTGCGGATGCATTGGTAATCATTTTCCAATGTTCCTTAGATTCAGGATCAGTTCCTGAAGATTGGAGAGTGGCTAATGTTGTCCCACTTTTCAAGAAGGGATGGAAGGAGAAAACGGAGAACTATCGCCCTGTTAGCCTAACGTCAGTCGTGGGGAAGATGCTTGAGTCCATTATTAAGGACGAAATAGTGGCACATCTAGATGGCAGAAATAGGATTAGGCCGAGCCAGCATGGATTTACCAAGGGCAAATCATGCTTGACTAATCTGTTGGAGTTTTTTGAGGGTGTAACAAGGATGTTAGACGAAGGTAAGCCAGTAGATGTTGTGTACCTAGATTTTCAGAAGGCATTCGATAAGGTGCCACATAGGAGATTGGTGAGTAAAATCAGAGCTCATGGCATTGGGGGCAGGGTTTCAACATGGATAGAAAACTGGTTGGCAGATAGAAAGCAAAGGGTAGCAGTGAATGGGTGTTTCTCAGACTGGCTGGAGGGTACCACAGGGCTCTGTATTGGGACCACAGCTCTTTACGATTTATGTCAATGATTTAGATGAGGGCATTGAAAACTATATCAGCAAGTTTGCTGACGATACTAAACTGGGTGGCAGTGTGACATGCGAAGAGGACGTTAGGAGAATACAGGGAGACTTGGATAGGCTGAGTGAGTGGGCAGATACTTGGCAGATGTCATTCAATGTGAATAAATGTGAAGTTATCCACTTTGGAAGCTGGAACAAGAGGGCAGAGTATTGTCTGAACGGTGTCGAGTTAGGTAAGGGAGAAATGCAAAGAGACCTAGGAGTCCTAGTTCACCAGTCAATGAAGGTGAATGAGCAAGTGCAACAGGCAGTGAAGAGGGCAAATGGAATGTTGGCCTTTGTTACAAGGGGAATTGAATACAAGAGCAAGGATGTTCTTTTGCATTTGTACAGGGCCCTGGTGAGACCACACCTGGAATATTGTGTACAGTTTTGGTCTCCAGGTTTAAGGAAGGACATTCTGGCAATTGAGGAAGTGCAGCGTAGATTCACTAGGTTGATTCCTGGGATGGCAGGGCTGTCTTACGCAGAGAGATTGGAGAGATTGGGCTTGTACACGCTGGAATTGAGGAGATTGAGAGGGGATCTGATTGAAACGTTTAAGATAATTAAAGGATTTGATAGGATTGAGGCAGGAAATATGTTCCAGATGTTGGGAGAGTCCAGTACCAGAGGGCATGGATTGAGAATAAGAGGTCAGTTATTTAAAACAGAGTTGAGGAAGAACTTCTTCTCCCAGAGAGTTGTGGAGGTGTGTAATGCACTGCCTCGGAAGACGGTGGAGGCCAATTCTCTGGATGCTTTCAAGAAGGAGCTGGATAGATATCTGATGGATAGGGGAATCAAGGGATATGGGGACAAGGCAGGGACTGGGTATTGATAGTGAATGATCAGCCATGATCTCAGAATGGCGGTGCAGACTCGAGGGGCCGAATGGTCTACTTCTGCACCTATTGTCTATTGAATTCAGCTTGATCATTTGAACCTACATTGTTCATCTAAGCAAATAGTTATGCAGTGTTCCAAGTTCATCTTATTCAATTTAGAAAGAAATAAATGTTGAACATTTATAATATTTTAAAGATAAAAGCATTTAACAATTTCATATTTTTCTTTTAATTTAGAGTTGCAGCACATAATAGGCTGTTCCGGCCCAACAAGCCCTTGCCGCCCAGTTACACTCATGAGACCGGTTAACCTACTAACCCATGTCTTAGGAATGAAGGAGGAAACCACAGCACCCAGAAGAAACCCACATGATCATGGGAAGTACATACCAGCTCCTTACAGACAACAGTGGGAACTGAACTTAGGTCATTAACATTGTAAAGCATGCTGCCTCAATTAATTTATATTTACCATTTTGTACAGAAACAAATAGTACAGAACTAAAACTTCTCTCTACCAGTGAAGTATTGGCAAAACTTTCATTCATGTCTCATTGACAAAAATGCTAAATTAAAACCGACATTTTTGATGGTCCTATAAATTTCTTTATGAAAAACTTCAAGCAAAACCACGATTGAGGAACCATAAATGGGTGCATGCAATATGAATACCTTCAGCTCTGGTTCTTTTTCACATTCTTCCATGTACAAATCATATAGTTTCTGATGTACAGATTTCCTAAAGTAACACATTTTAAAAGTTCAGTTATTTCAATTTTGTAAGTCAAAAATATCTTTAAAATATTTTTATTACAAAATACTACCTTCCACTTGATGAATGCCTTCTTTTTGGAGGTCGCTGCCGAGCACATCCAATTATATACTAAATTTTTTTTAAAAAATCATAGTTTATAATCAATAACTGGATCAGGTTAAGTAAAAGTGTAATAATACACAGCAGAATAGATGAGTTACTGTAAATAACTCACCTCTGCACGGTCCAATGCATACTCCAAAGCGTGATACTGCAAAAAAAGATGCTTTTACTAAGAAATTTTAGAGAAGCAAGGCGACCAGAAATCCACTGTCATCAGTTCTGAAAATCCTTTCTTTCTCAAATGGTCTACTGTCTGACATAGGGTATGCCAAATTATTGGCTTTCCAAATAATGGATACATTATCTTAAAGGAAAAAGAATTTGAAGAATTAAGTTCTCCAGAGATTCACAAGAATTTCTTGTGCATATTGTTTTCCTCTACAATATGAGAGGAAATTCTGAATATGAGAAGGTGCAATTTTTCAAGTGATCCACTGGCTTCAGTAAAGAGAATTGTTTCTATTCCATTACCAAATTATATCTACAGGAAACAGAATAAGTGTCATAATGTGAAACTAGATTATTCTTATTTTCATCAACACCAAATTGGAATGTACAACTAAAATCAAAAATCATAAACATTAGGATTATTATTTAACATTTTAAAGGGACATACATCATTTTAAAGGGAAAAGAATTCAAAGAATTGGGTTTACATTCACCAGAGATTCATAAGAATTTTTTGTACATTGTGGTTCTTGACAAGAGTTAGTCTGAACATTGGAAGTCTTGGAAGAAACAAGATAACTGATTACATCCCTTGCCTTCTGTAATTTAAAACTAGTTTAAGAATTAAGAACCAAATTCACAGTATGAAACTACAAGGCTGCAACAAGTCCTTCAATGTGCTAACTTATGGCATTGACTGAAAACATATCTTATCAACAAGTGCAAATATAACATGGTCGAAACAGATGCACTAGTGCCTGCAAGTAAATTTATCTAATGAAAGGGGACACAAACTGGATATTGTTTTGGATGATCAAAGGTTTGGTTAAAGGTTTTTAATTAAGGAAAATGCTGGACAAAATTGAAGAAAGTACAAAATAGGTAGCTGTTGGAGCAATTTAGTGCAAAAGCAACACTGGTAGGGAAGGTTAATGAGCTGACATGGTACAGATAGAAACTGTTATCCAATTGGAAGTACATGGTCTTTCTGATAGTTTCAGTATCATTTCTGTTAAATAGTTTTCCAAGGTTCAGCCAGAGTAGCTGGAGGAGATAGAAACAAAAGTGCAAAATTTGTAATGACATTAGTCTTAACAATATCTTACTGAAAGTTGCAATTTATCCAGCTTGACGAAAAGACAACCTGTCTCAGAATACCATGGGAGTGGATCGTTTGAGACAGTTTATGGAAAGGCAGAGTAGAGCACAGTCACTGAACGTACAAGTAGGCAGTCTGTGGATAGCGTTACTGTGGACAGCATTGGGAGGGAGAGCCCCAGCAGCGAACTGTTTGGGCAAAGGAGCTACTTCCAGGAATGATTTTGTTTAAAATGCATACCTTTACCTGAAATTGGTGTATAAAATCCTATATTCAAATCAGTAGATGAAAGGATATCAAAAAAGGATTTCAGAATTTTGGATAAGGGACTGTGGACCTGTACTACTTTTTTACTGCTTGTACAGCTCATGTCAGTTCCCAGTTTAAGTAGCACTGCCCATGCAAAATAAACTAGCAGCTAAATATTAAATTTTAAGGTCAGATATTAATTCTGCTTTTTGTAGTACACTTTATTGACTATTCTAAGTAAGGAATGACACTATTTCAAAATTAATTGATGAATTAAGTATAATTCTTGAAAAGATTTTATCAAAATAATTCCTTTAGCAAAGTCAATTTACATGTAAGAATTTTTTTTGAAAGGGAAACTAATTAGCAGCTATTTCAAGTCAGTGGTTAACAATAAAGTTTCTTCACTGGAACAAAACTCACCATTATGAAGGAAATTGGGCCTTGGGTATTAGGAGAGAAGTTGTGAATACAGACAGAAAATCATGTTTCTCCAAAGGATCTTGAATTCTGTTGAAAACAAAGATAATTTAGCAGCGCTTTCACGAAGTATCAATAATTGACTCTATTTTCCTCAAGGTTTACTTCCAAAGCCTTCCTGATGAGTGGGTGTAGCCACAAGGTAGTGGAGGTTTGAAATCAAAGTTTTCCTTCTCTGAGATGAGCTGCCAACTATGGCTGACGAGCTCCATCTGCCTGATGTAACTGGTTTTAAAGCAACAGTAACCCACCTTTGCCCCTTCTGTCAGTAGAAACCATTCCGTTGTGCTTAGCAGGTAAGCCACACATGAAGGCCTTGGTATGCAGAGGCTACATGTCATTGGGAACATTTAATAGGTAGTTGAAGCCTAACCCTACTACTTGCCCTGGCTATGACAAATTTAAAGAACCTTGGAATTAAGCCACATTTTTCTGACAGCCACAACAAAAAAAATTCTGGTTAAAGAAAATGAAACTAATGAGGATTAGGGATGCTTCCAAAGGATGGATTTCTACCCAAATTCATCCGCCTATAAAGATTTTTTATTACCATTTATGTTGTCACTTAACTGTCTTTGCCTTTTAACTGAACACTCAGTATCTGTATCACACTATTCTCACCAATATTCCTCCACTTCTTCCTCCTTTTACAACTTTTCTGTTAGCCCACCACTCGAGTATATGAATGCATACAGAATATTTTGTCATATTAAACATGCTTTCTTAGATTTACGTTGAACTGAATTATGGTTCCTCAAGGTCAGATTTGGACATACATATGTAAAACATATCAACACTCCCCCCCCCCCCCCGCTTGTCAATACATTTGTCAAATTTGAAAAGCGCAGGATTATCACTTCCAGAAAGCATTAGGGCTTTGCGTATAGCTAATTGATAAGAAATTTAAGGTACTCAGTGTATAAAATTGGAACTTATGGAACACCAACTTAGCAAGAGTCAGGATTGATTTCCAGTTGCTGTAACTGTGAGGTATCAGCTCTGTTAACTGTGCCACACTGCTTATTGAATGTGGCAGCAGCTGGGAGGGACCAAATGGCATACTCCTGCTTAGACTTCTATTCCTCATACTATCTTCCAAATTTCTCATCAATTTCACAGTAACCCAGTCTGTTTAAGAGCTGTTCCTCCCCCTGCCATGACATGCACAACTTCCTGATTTCTACGTGTCTTTCTATGAACCCTTTATTCACCCAACATCGAGCATGTAACAAAACCACATTGAATCAAGCCCTTTGGACCAACTCATCCACGAGACCAAGGTGCCCATCTAAGTGAGTCCATTTTGCCCGTATTTCACCTGCATCCCTTCAAACTTCATCTGTCTAAATTTCTTTTAAATATGGTTATTACACCTCCCTCAGCCATTTCCTTTCATAGACCAGGAGAGGGAAACCAGAGGTCCATGAGTGAGTAATCATCAGAGGATCAGAGGTGGAGAGGGTCAGTAACTTTAAATTCCTGGGTGTCACTATCTCAGAGGACCTGCCCTGGGCCCATCATATAAATATAATTGCAAAGAAAGCACAATAATTCCTCAAGAGTCTGTGGAGATCCAGCATATCATCAAAAATCTTGACAAACAGGGGGACGTCACATGATGACGTAGGATCGAGATGCTGGAACCCAGCCCTCCCATAAAAAATCAGTAAATTAATGTTTAAGTGAAGAAAAGTTAGTTAATACTTTCTAAAAGTTACTTATAAACTACTCCGGATTGTTTCAAGCTATGCCTTATAAACAGAAGATGAAGAAAACTACTACCATGAAGACAAAGCAAGTTGGAACAGAATCAAGTCCCACCTCTGCCAAAGAACCGCAGGCTCAGGTACATTATACCACCGGCGATATAGAACAGGAAACTGCGGCAACATCGGCCATTTCTAAAGAAAAAGACCAACGAGAACTGCGCAAATGTGAAGGAAGGAGCATGCGCAAACGAGAACAACCTGAACTACAAATCCCAGTTACGAATGAAACCGAAAGTGAAAGTGAACTGGAGGGAGAGTCAGATTCTCTGGAAAAATCAGACAAAGATGGAGGTAAAAGTTCTTCTGGAAATATAGAAAAGACTTTAATGCAAATAATGCGTAAATTAGGCACATTAAAAGTAATCAAAAAAAAAAGATAAATGTGGAGATTATGTTTAATAAAATGACAAAAAGACAGGAAAAATGGAAAAGACAATTATAGATTTGGAAGCTACAACGGAAGACATGGTTGAAAGAATGAATAAAATGGAAGATGATATTACTGCCTGGACATCAGAAAGAAAACAAATGTTGGAAAAAGTTGATGAGCTTGAAAATTTTAGTAGACGAAATAATATTAAAATTGTTGGACTTAAAGAAGATATAGAAGGAGAAGATCCAATAAATTTTTTTCAAAAATGGATTCCTGAAAAATTGGAAATGGAAGGAGAAACTCTAATTGAAATTGAAAGGGCTCATAGAGCCTTAAGGTCAAGACCTCAAGCTGACCAAAATCCACGATCAATTTTGATAAAATGCTTAAGATACCAAGATAAAGAAAAGATCCTGAAGGCGGCTGCCCAATGTGCCAAAAAGAGAAACGGGCCATTGATGATAGCAGGGAAGGCAGTTCTTTTCTATCCTTTTATAAGTTATAACCTTTTGAAGAGAAAGAAGGAATTTAACCCAGCGAAAAGAGTTTTATGGGAAAAGGGTTATAAATTTATAATGCATCACCCAGCAACACTGATAATTTTTTTGGAGGAGGGAAAAAGAAGATTTTTTACCGATTATCGAGAAGTTCGCACAAAAACTTCCAGACTAATTACACATAGAGATTTCCAAGTGTAATGGATTAAAGATGAAGACAGAGACAATGAATGGAAGTGATGGACATTTAAGGATGACATAGGGGAGAAAAGCAAAATTTCTGATATACTGAGAATAGTGTTTTTTTTCTTTTTTTTAAAAAAAAAATATATATATATATACACACACACACACTTTTTTATGTTGCGGGGGGGGGGGGGGGGCTGGGGAGCTTTGGATCGATTACTACGGGATTCATGTATGTAATCATGGTGATCGCCATGACCCGTACAATAGAGTGGGGTAATGTGTTTTTTTTTTCACAACATTAGTAGGGGGGTATTTTGTTTTTTTCCTTACACTCTATTTTTCTTCTATCTTTCTGCCTGGATGATCGGTGAAGATACACATAGTAACATGGAGAATTTTAGAAAGATTTCCCAAGATACCACAAAAGTTGAAAGATTAGGTGTTATTATAGATTGGAGTAACATAATTGAAAATAATGACTAATTTACTGAATTTTTTAAGTTTTAATGTTAATGGACTTAATGGACCGGTGAAAAGAAAAAGAATTTTAACATACATAAAAAAAAATGAAAATAGATATAGCTTTTTTACAAGAAACACTCTTAATGGAGAAAGAACATCAGAAATTAAAAAGAGACTGGGTTGGAAATGTTATTGCAGCTTCATTTAATTCAAAGGCGACAGGAGTTGCAGTTTTGGTTAATAAAAATTTACTAATTAAAATACAAAATGTATTAATTGATTTGGCGGGGAGATATGTAATTATACATTGTCAAATTTTTTCAGAATTATGGACTCTTATGAATATTTATGCACCAAATGAAAATGATGTAAAATTTATACAAGAGGTCTTTTTGAATTTGGCTAATGCACATGACAAAATATTAATAGGTGGAGATTTTAACTTTTGTTTAGATCCAGTTTTAGATAGATCAACAAAGTTGTCACAAAATGAAAAGTAGTAAAATTAACTCTATCATTGATGAAAGACTTAAATTTGATTGATATTTGGAGAAGAATTAACCCAAAAGAAAGAGATTATTCATTTTATTCAAATAGACATAAAACATATTCAAGGATAGATTTTTTCTTATTATCAACAAATATGCAAGATAGAGTGAAAAACATGGAATATAAAGTAATATTGTCAGATCATTCTCCTTTGATAATGACAATGATAACGATAGATAAAGAGGAATCAATTTATAGATGGAGATTTAATTCAATGTTACTAAAACGTCAAGATTGTTGTGATTTTATGCAAAAGCAGATTCAGTTTTTTTTAGATACAAATTCACATTCAGTTGATGATAAATTTATATTGTGGGAAGCAATGAAGGCATATTTGAGAGGTCAGATAATAAGTTATACTTCTAAAATTAAGAAGGAATATATGATAGAAATAGATCAATTGGAAAAAGAGATTACAAAATTAGAGAAAGAATCTCAAAGATATGACAGAAGAAAAACGAAGACAACTTATTAATAAGGTTACAATATAATACACTTCAGACATATCAAACAGAAAAAGCAATTATGAGAACTAAACAGAGATATTATGAACTAGGTGAAAGATCACATAAGGTCCTTGCATGGCAGTTAAAAATAGACCAGACTTCTAAAACAATAAATGCAATTCGAACAAGAGTAAATAAAATTACTTATAAACCTTTAGAAATTAATGAAACTTACAAGAATTTTTATTCTGATTTGTATAAATCAGAATCACAAAATGATAATGTCAAGATAGAAAGGTTTTTAATCACAAGTAACTCTTCCAAAATTAAATATGGAAGAACAAGAGAGATTAGATATGCCTTTTACATTAAAAGAGGTTGAAGAAGCTTTAGGATAATTTCAAAGTAATAAATCTCCAGGAGAAGATGGTTTTCCGCCTGAATTTTATAAAAAGTTTAAAGATTTATTAATTTCTCCTTTTATGGAGTTAATACATTAAGCGGAAAGAACGCATAAACTTCCAGAATCTTTTTCGACAGCTATTTTAATAGTATTGCCAAAAAAAGATAGAGATCTTGTAAAGCCAACATCATATAGACCTAGTTCTTTGTTAAATACTGATTATAAAATAATAGCAAAAATCTTATCGAACAGACTATCTAAATACTTACCAAAATTAATACATATGGATCAAACAGGATTTATTAAAAATGGACAATCAGCAGATAATGTAACTTGGTTATTTAGTATAATTTATTTGGCCAAAAGGGGGAGAAAATGAGTGTGGTAGTTGCTTTAGATGCAGAAAAAGCATTTGATAGATTGGAATGGGATTTTTTATTTAAGGTATTGGAAAAATATGGATTAGGGGTATCTTTTATAAAATGGATTAAAACCTTAAATATTAATCCCAAAGCTAAAGTAGTAACAAATGGTCAAGCTTCAACATCATTTCAGTTAGCAAGGTCAACTAGGCAAGGTTGTCCATTATCACCTGCTTTATTTGTGTTGGCAATAGAACCATTAGCTGAATTAATTGGAATGGACCCAGATATTAAGGGTTTCAGAGTTAATCAGGAAGAATACAAGATTAACTTATTTGCTGATGATGTTCTGCTTTATTTAACAAACCCATTGCACTCGTTGCGTAAATTATCCTATAGATTAGAAGAATATAGGAAAATATCAGGTTACAAAATAAATTGGGATGAAAGTGAAGTTTTACCTCTTACTAAAGGAGATTATAGTCAATGTCGATTAATAACTCAATTTAGATGGCCGTCAAATGGTATAAAATATTTAGGTATAAGAGTCGATAATGATATAAAGAACTTATACAAATTAAATTACTTACCATTATTGAAAAAAATTCAAGAAGATCTTGATAAATGGATGATATTACCAATAACATTAGAAGGTAGAGTAAATACCATAAAAATGAAAATATTCCCTAGACTACAATACTTATTGCAATCACTACCAATACAATTACTCCAGAAGTTTTTTCAAGAGTTAAATAAATATGTGAGGAAGTTTCTTTGGAAAGGTAAGATGTCAAGAATATCACTGGAAAAATTGACATGGAAATTTGACCTCGGAGGGTTACAACTTCCAAACTTTAAAAATTATTATAAAGCAAATCAACTTAGATTTATTGCATCTTTTTTTGATGAAGATAAACCGGCATGGGTTAGAATAGAACTAGATAAAATAGGAGAAAATATACCAGAAGATTTTATATATAAGTGGGAATCTAAATGGATGCGGGAAAAGAAAGAATCTCCAATACTAAAACATTTGATTGATTTATGGAATAAGATAAACGTTGATGATGAGGCAGACTCGAGGGGCTGAATGGTCTACTTCTGCACCTATTGTCTATTGTCTATTGAAATCTTTATTAGCAAAGAGATCTTTATTTCAAAATAAACATTCCTTTTACAATGGATAACCAACTTTTATACAACTGGTTTCAAAAAGGGATTAGATATATAGGAGATTGTTTTGAAGGAGGCATATTAATGTCATTTGATCAATTAAAGAATAAATATCAAGTATCAAACACTCTTTTTTGTTACTTCCAATTAAGGGTTTATTTAAGAGAAAAATTAAGTCAAACAATGTTATTGCCGAAATCTAGTGAAATAGAAACTTTAATCCAAAAAGGAAAAACTAAAAAATTTATTTCTTGTATGTATAGCTTGATTCAATAACAGGCAACTAAACAAGGAGTCCATAAGTCAAGACAAAAATGGGAGTAACTTGAATATTAAAATTGAAGAAACAAATTGGTCAAGACTATGTCTTGATAGTATGACAGATACAATAAATGTCTGGTTAAGATTAGTGCAATATAATTTTTTACATCAATTATATATTACACCATAAAAGATAAATAAATTAAATCCGAATTTATCTGATCAGTGTTTCCGATGTAACCAAGAAATTGGTACTTTTTTACATTCTACTTGGTCTTGTTCTAAAAATTCAACCTTTTTGGACAAATTTATGAGTTTTATTGGAACAAATTATTGGAACACAACTTCCACATAATCCAATATTATTTTTATTAGGCAAAATTGAAGGGATAAAATCGAAACCCAAATTGAATAAATATCAGAAAGAATTTATAAAAATTGCACTGGCAGTAGCCAAAAAGACTATTGCAGTTACTTGGAAATCAGATGCATATTTAAGTATAGGTCGTTGGAAGAATGAAATTTTCAGCTGTATCTCACTTGAAAAAATTACTTATAATTTAAGAGATAAATACGAAACATTTTTGAAAATTTGGTGCCCTTATTTACAAAAGACAGGATTAAATATATAGGTGCTCTGAAGATAAAATAATTGGTTACTTGGGAAAAGAAATAAATATATAAACTAAAGTTATTACGAACTCTGTGGAGCATGTGGGGATCTTCCGATATCCAGGCACTCTTTCTTTCTTTCCTTCTTTCTTTCTCTTTCTTTTTTCTATAGGGATGTTAGGGGGGGAGGAGCTAAGGGGAAGGGGGGGAAGGGTATTATTTTTTTCTTTCTGTAATCATCTGAAAACTTAACAAAAATTTTTTTTTAAAAATCTTGACAAACTTTTATAGATGTATTGGTGGAAAATGTGCAGACTGACTGCACATGTTATTCATTGCTATTTATATTTGCATTTGCACAGTTTGTTGTTCATTGATCCTGTTTACAGTTACTGTTCTATAGATTTACTAAGTATGCCTGCATGAAAAAGAATCTCACGGTTGTATGCAGTGACATGCATGTACTGTGATAATAAATTTTACTTTGACTTTACTTTTCCATATACATAGCACCACTTGCATGAAGAAGTTGCCCCTCAGGTCCCCTTTAAATCTTTCCCCTTGTACTTAAGTTGGATGCAGAGGGCTGAATATCCCCTCTGCATCCAATAGAATCCATATCAGGTTTAATATCACTGGTATATGTCATGATGTGTGTTAACTTTGTGGCAGCAGTACAACACAATAAACAATAATAGAGAAAAAACTGAATTAGAGTAAAATATATATTAGTTAAATTAAATTAGTAAAATATATTGAAATAATAAAATAGTGAGGTATTGTTCATAGTTTCAATGTCCATTCAGAAATTGGATGGAAGAAGGGAAGATGCTGTTCCTGGATATTTGAATGTGTACCTTCAGGCTTCTGTACCTCCTTCTTGATGGTGGCAATGAGAAGAGGACACATCCTGGGTAAAAGGGGTCCTTAATGACGGATGCTGCCTTTTTGAGGCAATTCTCCTTGAAAATGTTCTGAATACTATAAAGGCTAGTGCTCATGACAGAGCTAATTTTACAGTATCTGCAGCTTACTTCGATCCTGTGCAGTAGCACCCCTCTCTACTCCCTGCCATACCAGATATGGGTCACAAGAAGTGAATAAAACTCAGAATAATACTCAAGCGATTTTGTATTTTGATGGGTTGTCAATAGCAGAAAGTATGGCAACTGAACTCTTACCAAATGTCTTTGAAAGTAAAGATATTTTATTACTCATGTCTATAAATTATTTAGATCTACTTGAAATTATTTAAAAATTAATTTATTTGGAAATATAAGAAATTTTAAAACAATAAAACCAAAGTAATGCAACCCTGTGACTAGAACAAGTATATCAACAGGGCAGATTCTTCAATCGGAAGGATTCTGGTATGAGAAGAAATTCAGCTCAGTGTGTCTATAATCTCCATAGTTTAGTACATAAAAGGTGATCACACGGAAACATACAAAGTTCTTATTGGGCTTGCTAGGATGGATCTTTTCACTGACTAGTGAATTTACAACTAAGAGTGTCAGAGTCTCAAAAAATATCAATTCAGGAAAGAGATAAAAAGAAACTTCTTCGGCCAGAGGGAAGCGGTTTTTTTTTTAAAACTTACAACCCAAACGACCTACTTCTATTTTTATGACATTAGTCTCTTTCATAGTAACTTGCTCAAAAGTATTCTCAAACTTAGATAAGATGCAATAACACGCGATCGCCAGATAATTTCAGACCTCAGATTGGCTGAGCTTATGGTCAAGTCCCAAAATTTTTGAGGGTCAAAATACTGGTAGTTCCTTTCCTGACTGGGCCCATTCTGTGACCACAACATTCCTGTCTACGGAGACACAAGAGATTGCACATGCTGGAATCTGGAGCAGACAAAAGGAACTGGGAAAACTCAACGGGATAAACAGCACGTTATTTTCCGGACCTCATCTCAAAAGTCTCAATTTCTCAGAAGGGTTGATGGTTCAGGTGTAATGTAGAAACTATCGGCACATCAATTCAATAACAATCTTACAAGCAGCGGACGTTTCTGTAGTGTGGTGTGTGTACATGTACCTTCACGAGAACTGTCAGCAACTAGTTTATGTGCTCGCTACACCAGTAGAGGCCGATGAGACCCGATGAAGCGTTTCCACCCACTCCGACCTGTAGAAAAGGGTGGAGGATTCGGCCGCCTCTCCCAGACAGGTCACTCAGAATTATAACCTCAGTCGGAGGCGCCCAGAATCCGGTGCAATGGCACCGAGGGGACAACCAAAGCTAGTCCGACAGTGCCGGACCCCCGCGCCTCGGCCACCCACCCACCGTCCCAGCACACACACTACAATCGATGCAAAAAAGCTGACTTGCCGGTTCCCGTGCCATTGCCGGCTATTCGCGGAGATTTGGAGCTCTTGGCTGCTCGCTTTTTTGTTTGTAAATATTTAAATCCGGAGCCGTTACTCGATTTAACAGACCGCCAGCCACCGGGCGGCCATTTTCCGCCCGTGGGACCAAACTTCCGGTCTGGAGGCGGAAGCCGGGGCCGCTCGCGGCAGGCGGGGTGTGTACCTGTCCGGTCCTGGGGAGCGAAGCGTCGGCCTGCCCCTGACTAGCAAAAGCAACGCAATAACGTTGCAGAAAGTTTATGGAGCTACGATAGGTGCAGGGTGGGCTAATTAACCATCATATGGGTTATGCCATTAAGCTGGAACGAGTGCAGAGGAAATTTACGTTAATGTTACCGGGACTTGAGTGACTGAGTTATGGACAGAGGTTATGCCGATTTTCCTTGGGGGTATAGGGGAACGAGGGATGATGAGAGCTATAGTATCATAAAGTGCTATCTTATAACTGTGTACATAATCTGAAGAGGCATAGATAGGGTGAGTGCGCAAAGTTCTTTTTCAGGGTTAGGGAATCAAGAACTAGAGGTCTAGGTTTAAGGTGAGAGGAGAGAGATTGGAATCTGAGTGGTAAAGTTGAATCTGAATAAAACTCGGGAGAACAAACACGAGGAAATCTGCAGATGCTGGAAATTCAAACAACAACCCACACAAAATGCTGGTGGAACACAGCAGGCCAGGCAGCATCTATAGTGAGAAGCACGGTCGACGTTTCGGGCCGAGACCCTTCGTCGGGACTAACCGAAAGGAAAGGTAGCAAGAGATTTGAAAGTAGTGGAGGGAGGGGGAAATGCGAAATGATAGGAGAAGACCTGAGGGGGTGGGATGAAGCTAAGAGCTGGAGAATGATCATTCTCCAGCTCTGTATCACTTTCGCCAATCACCTTTCCAGCTCTTAGCTTCATCCCACCCCCTCAGGTCTTCTCCTATCATTTCGCATTTCCCCCTCCCCCTTACTACCTTTCCTTTCGGTTAGTCCTGACGAAGGGTCTCGGACCGAAACGTGGACAGTGCTTCTCACTATAGATGCTGCCTGGCCTGCTGTGTTCCACCAGCATTTTGCGTGTGTTGTTAAAACTCGGGAGATCAGCTTCTTATAGTTACAACAGTTTATTCCTCACCCTCCTGCAGGAGTTTGAGACCCAGTTGTCAAAGTACTGCCACCATCCAACAAGTGGGCCTTCTCCCTCAGGTTACAGCTGTATATTTATACATAGTAAGCTCCATATGTTACTGTTGCAAGATGTTATTTGAACTGGTACGCCCAAGTCTGTTGGTGGAAACTTAGTTAAAGATAAGAGAATCTGCTAAATCAAGGCTTAATTACAGATGGATGTGCTGTCCAGTCCTCATCAGTTATTCCCTTTGCTAGGCTCTGACTTAATTACAGGTGGATCTTCCTTCCTGTCCTTATCGGTGAGTCCTCCTTTCTACTCAAACGAGGGTACAATGTACAATGTTATCAAGTTTTCAATGTCTCTCTGCAAGCTGTGGAGAACTAGTACAAACCTGTTTTAGCGGACTGCTGAAGGCAGAGTTTATTTCAGTTCAAAAATTCCTGTTCAGTCCCTATTATTCTTTTAGCCAGAGGTTGCATAGGTTCAAAATGATTTTTTTATATTCTCAGTTCCTCATGAGGGACACACACAAAGCGCTAGAGGAACTCAGCAGGCCAGGCAGAATCTGTGGAAAAGAGTACAGTCGATGCCGGTTTTGGTCTGAAATGCTGACTGTACTCTTTTCCATAGATGCTGCCTGGCCTGCTGGGTTCTTCCAGCATCTTGTGTGTTGCTTGGATTGTTTGTGATTGGAGCCTGAAGGGCAACTTTCCACCTAGAGGGTGGTCAGTATGACAGAATGAGCCCTAGAGGAAGTGCTTGAGGCAGAAATGTCATCATTTATATAACCATATAACAATTACAGCACAGAAGCAGGCCATCTCAGCCCTTCTAGTCCGTGCCGAACGCTTACTCTTACCTCGTCCCACTGGCCCGCACTCAGCCCATAACCCTCCATTCCTTTCCTGTCCATATACCTATCCAATTTTACTTTAAATGACAATACTGTACCTACCTCTACCACTTCTACTGGAAGCTTGTTCCACACGAGGGGGAATTTCTTTACACAGAGTAAAGAAATTTCTCATCATGTTACCCTTAAACTTTTGCCCCCAACTCTCAACTCATGTCCTCGTATTTGAATCTCCCCTACTCTCAATGGAAAAAGCCTATCCACGTCAACTCTATCTATCCCCCTCATAATTTTAAATACCTCTATCAAGTCCCCCTTCAACCTTCTACGCTCCAAAGAATAAAGACTTAACTTGTTCAGCCTTTCCCTGTAACTTAGGTGCTGAAACCCAGGTAACATTCTACTTTGTAGTAAATCTTCTCTGTACTCTCTATTTTGTTGATATCTTTCCTATAATTCGGTGACCAGAACTGTACACAATACTCCAAATTTGGCCTTACCAATGCCTTGTACAATCTTAACATTACCTCCCAACTCCTATACTCAGTGCTCTGATTTATAAAGGCCAGCATACCAAAAGCTTTCTTCACCACCCTATCCACATGAGATTCCACCTTCAGGGAACTATGCACCATTATTCCTAGATCACTCTGTTCTACTGCATTCTTCAATTCCCTACCATTTACCATGTATGTCCTATTTGGATTATTCCTACCAAAATGTAGCACCTCACACTTACCAGCATTAAACCCTGTCTGTCAACGTTCAGCGCGCTCTTCTAACTGGTCTAAATCTCTCTGCAAGCTTTGAAAACCTACTTCATTATCCACAACGCCTCCTACCTTAGTATCATCTGCATACTTACTAATCCAATTTACCACCCCATCATCCAGATCATTAATGTAAATGACAAACAACCTTGGACCCAGTACAGACCCCTGAGGCACACCACTAGTCACCAGCCTCCAACCTGACAAACAGTTATCCACCGCTACTCTCTAGCATCTCCCATCCAATGACTGTTGAATCCATTTTACTACTTCAATGTTAATACCTAACGATTGAACCTTCCTAACGAACCTTCCGTGCGGAACCTTGTCAAAGGCCTTACTGAAGTCCATATAGACAACATCCACTGCTTTACCCTCGTCAACTTTCCTCGTACCTCTTCCAAAAATTCAATAAGATTTGTCAAACATGACCTTCCACGCTCAAATCCATGCTGACTATTCCTAGTCAGACCCTGTCTATCCAAATAATGATATATACCATCTCTAAGAATACTTTACATTAACTTACCCACCACTGACGTCAAACTGACAGGCCTATGATTGATATAATTTAGTAGTTGCTTGGACAGGTACATGGATAGGAAAGGTTTATTTAGAGGGATATGAGATTCATTAAGGTTGTCATAGCTGGGGGAAGTAGTGGGGATAAACTCCCACTACCTGTTAAATGCTCCCGATGGCATGTGTCTCACATAGCCTCTGACAACCAAGTCCACCTCCTGGCCTTCACATGTGACCTAGATATTAAATTCGATGGAACTGTTTCTGAGAAGGGGCAAAGGTGTTTTACTGGTATCTTAAAGCCGGTCACTTCGGGCATGAGCCATGACTGGCAGCTCCTGTAGGAGAAGGCAAACTCTGTTCTCAAACCACTGTTGCCTTGTGGCTATACCCACTCATGGGAAGGCTTTGGGAGTACCCACCGAGGAAAAATCTTGAGCTTGAGTCCCTAAGGTAGTCTAACATTGAGTTCAACTCTGACTGGCAACTCCTGCTGGTGCTAGATTGTATTGGTCTCTGCTGTTCCTTTAGATTCATCAGCTGCATGGAGAGGGAGGAGCCTGCTGTAAGGGTAACAACTGCTCTCCGTATCGTACTGTCTTGGCTTGCTTATCATGTAGACAGCTAGAATACACAATCAATGGTTGACCCTGACCAACAGAGGGCCTTATGATGGATAAGAGCCAAGCATTGGCAAGTGGAACTTGCTTAGATGGGAATTTTGGTCAGCATAGACCAGATGGGCTGAAGGGCCAGCTTCTAAACTGTACGACTCTAAATCTGTGCCAATCAAAAAAAAGTTGCCCAATCTAATATCACGGTCAAGCACATACTAATATCACCGGGCCGTAGTCTTCAAATGCATATTCAAGTAAAAAGCAATTATTTAGATTAGTTTAATAATATGGGGATACTAAACTTGGGAACGTAAGTTCTTGGTGCATTCAGATGTTCAGGCCCCAGAATGAGCAGCAACAGCTCTCATTTTTAAAGTGGAGGCCACTTCAAACACAAAAAATAGTTTCTTATTGTCACACGTATCAAAACGCAATGAAAAGCTTGTCTTGCATACTGTTCACCCACCAATTCATTACACAATGAATTGAGATAACACAAAAAAAAAGCAATAACAGAATGCAGACTAAAGTATAATAGCTACTGAGAAAATGCAGGGCAGATAGACCATAAGGTGTAAAATCATATTGAGGTAAATTGTAAGCCAAGAGTCCATTTATCAGTGGATTTAATTTGCTTTTTTTGACACATCAACAGAAAACAACTTGTGTCAAAGAGAAAGCAGAACTCTACAAAATGACCTAAATTAATTACAAATATAAAGCACAAAATAATTGATTGCATTTGTATTCACCCCCTTTAATATGATACAGCAAATCATCACTGGTGTAGCCAATTGATTTTAAAAGTCACATAATTAATTAAATGGAGATCTGTGTGCAATCAAGGTGTTTCAATTGATTGTAGTAAAATAACACAGGTAACTGGAAGGTCCAACTGCCGGTGAGTCAGTATCCTTGCAAAAACTACACCATGAAGACAAAAGAACACTCCCAAGCAACTCCACGAAAAGGTTATTGAAAAGCACGAGTTAGGAGATGGATACAAGAAAATTTCTAAATCACTGAAAATCCCTTGGAGTACAGTTAAGTCAATCATCAAAAATGGAAAGAATATGGCACAGTTGTATATCTGCTGAGAGCAGGCTGTCCTCAAAACCCGACTGACCATGCAATGAAGCGACTAGCGAAGGAGGCCACCAAATGACCAATGGCAACTCTGAAGGAGTTATGAGCTTCAGTGGCTGAGATGGGAGAGACTGTGCATACAACAACTGTTGTCCGGGTGCTTCACCAGTCACAGCTTTAAGGGAGAGTGACAAAGAGAAAACCACTGTTTAAAAAAACTCACATGAAATCTCAGCTAGAGTTTGCCAGAAGGCATGTGGGAGACTCTGAAGTCAGCTGGAAGGAGGTTCCATGGTCTGATGGAACCAAAATTGAGCTCTGGCCATCAGACTAAATACTATGTTTGAAGCAAGTCAAACACTGCATATCATCAAAAACACACCAAAACCTATCGTGAAGCATGGTGGTGGCTGCAACGTACTGTGGTGATGCTTTACTACTGCAGGCCCTGGAAGGCTTATGAAGGGAGAGGGTAAAATTGATGCAGCAACATTCAGGAAAATCCTGGAAGAAATCTGATGCAGTCTGCAAAAGAACTGCAACTTGGGAGTAGATATGTTTTCCAGCAAGACAATGGCCCCAAGCATAAAACCAACAGTTCTATTTGGAAATATCAGAATTCAAAAAAAATAGCAGGCCATCATTTATTATTTTGTTCTCTCATTACTTTTAAGTCCATTGTTCCAATTTAGTTTTATTAGTTTCTTTCTTTACTCCTTACAATCACATATTTTTACACCGGTGTATGATATAGGTCTTTATTTTACTCCTTTTTATCTCTTTCTTCTGATTATTGCTGTTTACTATTTTGTAAAATAAATATATAATCTCAGTGTAAGGCTGAACTTCCAAAAGGATTCTTAATTCATTCTGAACTGAACCAAGGTTAATTTAGAATTGTTTAAGTAGTTCTGACATGAAATAAGTACAGAATATTTTGATGAGGTACTTCACATCTTTTCAAAGGCAGAATTAAAGATGACTTGCTTCCATCCCAGTTCTGAGATGGCAAATGACTCTTGGGCTCTTCCAATGACAGGGTAAGAGGAGGCTTATAGACTGTTTGGATAGGTAATTTAGAGCATTCCTTATGGTGTTTATGGTCAAAGCCCTAAGGTTCTCATAACTATCCTGAATGTTCCTTCTTTGTTTAGGGTACTATGGACCGAAGATTTCCAGGTGTCAGTGGACATTTTCCATTTCCACAGAGAAATTCTGAGCATATCTTGAACCTTTTTCTCAATCTCCTCCCATGAGAAAACTTCAAATAGAGTTTATTTTTTAGAAGATAGAAAATCTACAGCACGTTACAGGTCCTTTGGCCCATAATGTTGTGCCGACCATGTTATCTAGTCTAGAAGCTGCCTAGAATTTCCCAACCGCATAGCCCTCTACTTTTTCTAAGCTCCATGTACCTAGCTAAAAGGTTCTTAAAGACCCTGTTGTAACTGCCTCTACCACCTTCGCTGACTGTGCATTCCACACACCCAGCACTCTCTGTGCGAAAAACCTCTGACATCCCCCTTGTACCTACTTCCAAACACCTTAAAACTATGCTCCCTCGCATTAGCCATTTCAACCCTGGGAAAAAAACCTCTGGCTATCCACACGATGAATGCCTCTCGTCATGTTATACACCTTTATCAGGTCACATCTCATTTGCTCCAAGGAGAAAAGGCCAAGTTCACTCAACCTATTCTCATAAAGTGGGCTCTCCAATCCAGGCAACATCCTTGTAAATCTCCTCCTCACCCTCCCTCTATAGTATCCACAGCATTTCTGTAATGAAGTGACCAGAACTGAACACAGTACTCCAAGTAGGGTCTAACTAAGGTCTTATACACCTGTAACATTACCTCATGGCTCTTGAACTCAATCCCATGGTTGATGAAGACCAACACACCATACACCTTCTTAACAACACTGTCAACCTGTGAGCAGCTTTGAGTGTCCTGTGGACATGGACCCCAAGATCTTGCTGATCCTCCACACTGCCAGGAGTCTTAACATTGATATTATATTCCATCTTCAAATCTGACTTACTGAAATGAACCATTTCACACTTAGCTGGATTGAACTCCAACTGCCACTTCTTAGCCCAGTTCTGCATCTTATTGATGTTCCTCTGTAACCTCTGATAACCCTCCAGACTATCCACAACACCCCCAGCCTTTGTGTCATCAGACAGCTTACTAGCCCACCCTTCTACTTCTTCATCGAGGTCATTTATAAAAATCACAAACAGGAGGGGCCCCAGAACAGATCCTTGTGGAACATTACTGGTCACTACCTTCCATAGAGAATATGAACCATCTACAACCACCTTTGCCTTCTGTGGACGAGATAATTCTGGATCCACTACGCAATGTCTCCTTGGATCTCATCCTTCATTACTTTCTGAATGTGCCTTGCATGGGGAACTTTAGCAAATGCCTTACTGAAATCCATATACACTACATTCACTGCTTTACCTTCATTAATATGTTTTGTTACATCCTCAAAGAATTAAATCAGGTTTGTTTTTGTTTCAGAAGTCTGGTATTAGGTAACACAAGTGATATGACCAGCCAAGCTTTGTCAAAATGAATAACCAGGACTCAGTGCTGGGGATGTTTGTCTGCTAGAGGATGTTAACTTTTGTTTGCTTATCCTATCAATGAATTTGGAGGATTTTGTGTCGATGACATTGGTAGATTTTATCCAGAATCTTGAAGAACCATCCAAAGGTAGTCCAGGTCTCAGAATCATATAAAACACAGAAATCACTATTGCCTTGTAGACCATTGCCTTTGAAACAGATCTTCAAAGATCTGTTACCTCAAATGACCAAAGGCTCATTTGGAACATTGAAGGTCATGGCGTCTGCCGTTGACTTATTGTGGGGATAGGCAAATTGCAGTGGGTCCAGGTCCTTGCTGTGGCAGGAGTTCAGACTAGTCATGACCAACCTCACAAAGCATTTCATCACTGTAGATGTGAGTGCTACTGGATGATAGTCATTAAGGCAGCTCACACTGTACTCTTTGGCACTGGTATAATTGTTGCCTCTTTGAGGTAAGTGGGAACTTCTGCCTATAGCAGTGCGATAAGGAAGGTAGTGCATATATTCCAGGATCTTGTCATGAACCTTATTTGTTGAAAAGCAGATTGGTAGTGGACATTGGTCTATTGGTGTTGAGAGTAAAGCCTATTTTATAGTAATAGTAGTGAACACATCAATGATGCCTTAGAGCTTGGCCTCCAGGCACACACAAACATGAACATCATTTGCATGCTGATGTTTGAGTGACCTTGATTCTGGAAGGTAGCTGTCATATCTTTGACAATTTCCCATCAGATCTGAAGATTAGCTCTTCTCTTCTGGAATGTGAAAAACATTAATGAATTTGAGCTTAATATAAAGAATTAGAAAAATTATCTCCTCCGTCAACAATGTTTGTGGTATACAACGATTGATTTACTCCTGAACGTAATTTTTAGTCTGATACATAAAAATGGCAGAGAGCAAAATTGTGACTGATCCATCAAGAATATCCCATAATATCAACAATATAAATCAGCTGTACAAAATTATCATAAACCTAGAACAAAGTGTACCCTTTCATAATAGACAAATAAAAAAAATCATCCAACTTGCCTTCCTAAACTGAAAAAAGTGTCAGGAATCCATACTGAATGTCAGCAGTAGGCAGAAAATCATGGGAACTTCTGCATGAATAAATGAAGCAGTCTGATGGAGCTCTTCTTTGAATAGTTCTGTGCATGTACAGTTCTATCTGAAGAACCAGAAAGTCTATTATTTAACAATTCAGCTAAAGCAGTTCAAAAATACAGTACTTTCAATATCTGTACTGGGCTGACATTTGGATTTAATTTGGCTTTTTTGATACTGATCAACAGAAAATATTCTTTCATGTCAATGTGAAAACAAATTTCTACAAATTGATCTAAATTAATTACAAATATGAACAGAAACTAATTGATTGTGTAATTACTTTCTTCCTTCAAGTCAGTATTTAGTAGATGCACCTTTGGCAGAAATTACAGCCTTGAGTCTGTGTGGATAGATCTCTATCAGCTTTGCACATTTGGTCACAGCAATTTTCCCCCATTACTCTTTACAAAACTGCCCAAGCTCTGTCAGATTGCAACAGGGATCATGATTGAACCGCCCTCTTCAAACCCAGCCACAAATGGAGGTCTGGAATCTGACTTGGACACTCCAGGACGGACATTAACTTGGTTGTTTTTAAGCAGCTACTGTGTAGCATAGGCTTTATGTTTGGGGTCATTGTCTTGCTGGAAAACAGATCTTCTCCAAAGTTGCAGTTCTCTTGCAGACTGCATCAGGTTTTCCTCCAGGATTTCCCTGTATTTTGCTGCTTTCGTTTTACCCTCAACCTTCACAAAATAATGGATTGTATAAGTATTCACTCCCCCCCCCCTTTAATATGACACACCACATCATCACTGGTGCAGCCAATTTGTTTTAGATGTCACATAATCAGTTAAATGGAGATCTGGCTTTGGAGAAAGGTGTACAGTCAAGGTGTTTCAATTGATTGTAGTAAAAATACTCCTGTATCTGGAAGGTCCAACTGCCGGTGATTCAGTATCCTGGCAAAAATTACACCATGAAGACAAAAGAACACTCCAAACAACTCCACGAAAAGGTTATTGGAAAGCACAAGTCAGGAGATGGATACAAGAAAATTTCTAAGTCACTGAAAATCCCTTAGGGTACATTTAATTCAATAATCAAGAAATGGAAAAAATATGGCACAGCTGTAAATCTGCCTAAAGCAGGTCATCCTCAGAAACTGAGTGACCGTGCAGGAAGGGGATTGGTGAGGGAGGTCACCAAGAGGCCTATGACAGCTCTGGTGGAGTCTTGTAAGTAATTTAGATCACTTTGTAGTCATCTGTTTTCATTTTGACACGAAAGAGCCTTTTTCTCTTGATCAAATCCACTGTGATACAAAATTGTAAAACAATAAAACATGAAAACTTCTTGGGGGGGGGAGGTGAGTACTTTTTATAGGCACTGTGTGTGTATATATATAAAATGTTGTGCAGAAAGAGAGAAAAGCAGAGTGAGGTAGTGTACTTGGATTCATTGTCTGATCTGATGTCAGTGGGAAAGAAGCTATTTTAGAGCATTGAGTGTGTGTCTTCAAACTCCTGTTACTTCTCCTTGATGGTAACTATGAGCAGAGAGTATGTCTGAATGATGGGGGATTCTTAATGATGGATGCCACCTTTTTTGAAGCATCACCTTTTGACAATGTCATCGATGTTGAGGAAGTTTGTGCCCATGGTGGAGCTGGCTAAGTTTGCAACCTTCTGTAGCTTTTAAAAAATCTTGTGCAGTGTCCTCTCCTTACTGAATGATGATGCAACCAGTTTGAGTGCTCGCCATATTCTTATGTAGAAATTTGTCAGAATCTTTGGTGACATACCAAATCTCCTCACACTCCTAATGAAACATTGTCACTGTTGTGTCTTGTCTGTAGTTGCATAAGTATATTGGTCCAGGGTAGATCTTCAGAGGTGTTGACACCCAAGAATTTGAAACTGCTCACCCTTTCCACTGCTGATTCCTTGATGAGCACTGGTGTGTGTTCCCTCAACTTCCCCTTCCTGAAGTCCACTATCAATTCCTCGTTGACATTGAGTGCAAATTTGTTGTTTTGACACCAGTCAGCTGATCTATCTCACTCCTGTACACATCCTTGAGGTGTGCTGATGTTGACTGTAAGTGAGGGAGGAGATGTTATTCCCAATCTGCACTGACTGTGGTCTCATGATGAGGAAGTCAAGGATCCTGTTGCAGAGGCCCAGGTTTTGGAGCTTAATGATTAGTACTGAGGGTATGATGGTGTTGAACACTGAGCTAAAATCAATAAACCGCAGCCCGATGTAGCTATTATTATTGTCCAAGTGATCCAAAGTCAAAGGATGGCCAATGAGATTGCATCAGCTGTAGACCTATTGCAGTGGTAGAGAAATTCCAGCAGGTCAAGGTCTTTGCATAGGCAGGAGTTAAATCTGGCCAAGACTAACCAAGTCTCAAAGCACTTCACAAAAAACGGGAGTTGCAACTGGGCGATTGACTTGAGGCAGCTCACTCTGTTCTTCTTGTGCACTGGTATGATTGTTGCCCTTTTGAAGCAGGTGAGAACCACTGACTGCAGTAGTGAGAGATTGAAGATGTCTGTGGACATTCCAGCCATTTAATTGGCACAGGTTTTCAGTGCTGTTCCATGTACATCATTGGAGCTTGACGTCTTGCACTCTCAGAAAGATCTTCTGACTTCAGCCTCTTGAGACAGATCACAGGTCTCAAAGTGACAGAATCAACACAGTAACAAGCCCTTTGACCCTCTGGATCAGTACTGATTATCAAGCACCCATTTTACACAAATCAAATTCTAAATCATTTTCTCATGCACTCATTCCCATCAACTCCCCCCGAGATGAGGGGATCCCAACCGGGGGTGCATGCAATCTTTGGTTAATGGTAAGGGTCTGTGGTTGGGAACCCCTGCTTTAGATTCTAGTACTTAACTGCACACCAGAGGCAATTTACGGTAGTTAACTATCAACTTTAAAAGGAGAAGTTTCATTCTGGCAACATTTTCAATATGCAATCTTGTGAAGATTTATTCTGTAATACTTTTTCCTTGTCAGTGCAAAGTCTATTTCTGGTGTTAGAAGAAAGAATTCTTATCCACTTTTTACAGTACACATGGAATCAAATGCAATATTAACTGAAGAAAGGTTACTGCCTGAAATGTTGACTGTTTATTCTTTTTCATAGATGCTACCTGATCTGTTGAGTTCCTTCAGCATTTTGTGTTTGTTGCTTTGGGTTTCCAGCATTTGCAGACTTACTTTATGATTAACTTTCTTTCATTCAGCCATTGTACTTGTTGCACCAATCCTGTCTCTGTCTTGAAATAATACAATAAAGGGAATAGGTTATGAGGAGAAAGCATATTTGTAATTCAGACTATAAATAGATAATTAAAGTTTACTAATTTCATGCAAGATTTGGAATTGGAAAGGCTTTTTTTTTGTTAATATTTGGTTGATGGGTAATCCCTGGTATCTGCTGGAGTTTGGGAGGGGATTTTATTGAAAACTTCAACATCCCAAGGGCTCTTGACAGAGTGGATGTTTCTATGAAATGAAGAAAATGGAGTCACTGTCTGAAAACAAGGGAGGCAAACTCTCTTCATGAGTCTTTGGAACTCTTTTTCTGAACGTTCAATAGGAGCAGATATTCAACTATTTTTAAAGCAGCATGATGCACCATCAATAACTCTCGGAGACGTGAGGCGAGATAAAGGCTTTTATTTGCTGGAAGAAAGAACAAGCAGCAAGTGACCACCACACAACATCCTGGAGACTGAGGCCGGGGCTGTGCCTCCAATTGCCTTTATACCGGGGTTCGTGGGAGGAGCCACAGGAGCAGTCAGCAAGGGGGGGGGGGGGGGCGTGTCCAGACAGGTATATGTAGTTCACCACACAGCAGTAGACAGATTCTTGAAAAAAGTGGACGAAGATAAGTTTAAAGGGGATACAATGGAATGACGGGGTTACAATCGGATCATCGATTGTTATATTAAGTGGTGGAATTGGCTGCATTGGGTAAATAGGCTGATATGGTCTACTTCTGGTCTTATTTCGTACATAAATGGACATCTGATTTAAGCCAGCTGAACTGGGAAACAGTTGAAGAAAGAATTGCCATAAAAATATGAGCTGAGTGACTGCATCTGCACATTCAGCAGGGGGCACTCAGAAGAATATGTTCTAGTTTATGCTGTTCCAGGAACCGAATCAGTGATTTATGTTTACTAAATATCTACGGATAACCTATTCCCATGTAAGAATTACTTCTTGAAAATGATGACGAACGTCTCCTTGTTGCTTTTGCATGATTTAGTAGTGCATACGAAAAAAATTATTGGTACATTTTAATCCTATTTCTCGTGACATTAAATGATTCCTCATTCCCAGGAATGTTCAAGGCTTCCTAGTTGGAGCTAAGCCACATCGTTAATGCTAAACAGAGTGAGCTTTACAGTGCCTTTGTGAATCATTTCTCACTTATGCAAGATGCACAGAATGTCCAAATTTACAAAAAGTACTTTGCCACTGTGGCTATCCACTGAACCGTAGATTGCAGATTCCTAATACACAAAACCACTGTCTTTGGCTCAGCCATTTGTCTGTTTGATGAGCAGCAGGCTGGGCTCCCGTTTATAAAGGGCAGTGATGAAAGTTGCAGAGTCTTGTTTACTTAGAGATCCACACTGTTTCACATTGGTTTCTCGCCAGTTACAGTGAAGGACTGGCACAACCTCAGAAATTTTAAGGCTCATATAATTTTTGTCCACTGCCGTAAAGATTTGTACCCCAGCAGATGAACAAGACTGCATGCAGAGACTTATTTGTTCTGTTATTTGTTGGGAGTTGGCTAGCAAAAACACTTTCATGCATCATTTTATCCTTAACTGGTTATTCTATCAGTAAGAGTTGGAATTGCATTTTAATTTCAATATTGTCACCTGTGACATCACTTTGCGTAATGAATCAGGACTTGACAAAGTAACTTGTATTATTTCAAATTATGTCACCAGAATAGACGTATATATTTTCCTGCCCTGTGTCTAGTTAGTTCTTAAATGTTTCTTTGTGTTTTCTGTCTTTTTCACTCAGCTTGACAATTAATTTCTCATGTTAATAGCTCTATAAAGGGCACAGTCTTAGTACAACATTTTGCTATTTGAAACTTGTGATCCTTTGTCCAACTTGCACCATTTAATTTGGAGTACAGTAATATCCCTGATCTACTTTTCCATGGTGGTTATCGTCAGACCTCCTCTGCAAAATAATGTCCAGTTCACACTTTTTATTGGCTGAAATATCTAATACTACAGATGTACTAGATCAGCCATTTTCAACCTTTTTGCCCTGGAGGAATCCTTGAAATAATTTTCCGGTCTCAGGGAACTCAAGTCTCAGGGTCTCATATATAAATGATTATATCTACAGCTCATGGTACGTTAGCATGATCAGTAAGTTGTAGATATAATAATCCAAAAATAATTGTCAAAGCTCTTTTGAGTAGAGAATGCATTTTTAGTAAACTATTCTTGAACAAAACAGGAAGCTTCCCTTTCTTGAAATTAATCTTTCTTTCCCTTACATAAATTTTAAAAACTCTTAAGGCAAACATAATAAATTTCTGTTAACTAAGTGGCTTAGGCCAAAATGGGATTTAACTTTTCTAAAAGTAGGTTTGGTAGATCTAATTTAAATAAAGGTTGTAAATTGATTTTAATTAATGCTGTTTTCAACTTGAAAATTTATTGACAATGTTGAATAGTAAAGTTACTGATAACCATGAGCCAAAGCAATATGAATAAAAATATAGCCTAAGACACAATTTTATGCAAGACTTTGAAAAAAACATTTTTATACTAACTCACATGATCAAGCTCAAATATAGGCCTAGCATGTGAAATGTGAGCTTGTTTTCTGCTGCACAAATTCTCATTTCTGGGTCAAACTTGAGATAGGCACACATGGATTTCACCTTCAACTGAAATGAGATAATTTCTATCCTTATTCTTGATGCTTGTTAAACAAGAAAAACTTGTTCACACATGTAAGAAGTTGAAAACTGCAGCAAAGTGTTCATTGCTTTCCTATGAATGACATGATACTCTTCTTTCACAGAAATCCAGAACTTGTCCAGGAGCAGGTCAGTAAATCCCATCTTGAGTGCGTGATCAGAGTGCAGCTCACAAGTTTTCCCTCTTCTCTCAAAGTCAATTTCTCAGGCTGAGCAGAAGATTCAGAGGAAGTGTCCCTCACCCAATCATACATCTGTGTTGAGAGGGAGGAAAAATATTGTTCAGTTTTGTTCTGCAGTTCTTCAGAAAATGCTGGAGGAACTCAACAGGCCTAGCAGCATCAAAAAAACAAGAAGAATATAGTTGATGTTTTAGGGTGAGATCCTTCATCAGGACTGGAGAAAAAAAGAAGAGTCAGGGTTAGGTGGGGGCAGGGGAGGAAGAAACACAAGGTGAAGTGAAGAGCTGTAAAATTGATTGGTAAAAGAGATACAGGGCTGGAAAAGAGGAATCTGATAGGAGAGAACAGAAGGCCATGAAAGAAAGAAAAGGAGGAAGAGCAACAGAGGAAGGTGATGGGCAGGTAAGGAGATGAGGTGAGAGAGGGAAATGGAATGGGGAATGGTGAAGGGGACATTACTGTAAGTTCAAGAAATCGATGTTCATGCCATCAGGTTGGAGACAACCCCAACAGGATATAAAGTGTTGCTCCTCCAACCTTAGTGTAGCCTCATTGCAACGATATAGGAGGCCATGGACTGACATGTTGGACATGACATGTTTAGGGCCCTGAGTGATAGTGAGGGAGGATGTGTAGGGGTAGGTGTAACACTTGTCCCACCACCCCACCAGGAAGAGGGTTCCTCTTGTCCTCAACTACCACCCCACCAGCCTCCATGTCCAGCACATAATTCTCTATAACTTGCACCATCTCCAACAGGATCCCACCACAAAGCACATCTTCCCTCCCACCCCGCTTTCTACTTTCTGCAGGGATTGCTCCCTTTGTGACTCTCTGGTCCATTTGTCCCTCCCCACTGACTCCCTCCTGGTACTTATCCTTGCAAGCGGATAAAGTGCTACACCTGCACTCAAATAGCTGATAAATTTCCCTCCTGTACACCTTCTCACCATCATCTGAAATTCTGCCAACAATAGCTGTGTCATCAGCAAACTTATAATTGGCATTTGAGCTGTGGCTAGCCAGCATTCATGGGTGCAGGCACAGTAGAGCAGTGGGCTAAGCACACGTCCCTGAGGCTGGCCAGTGTTGATTGGCAGTGAGGTGGGGATGTTGTTTCCGTCTCTTCTTACTGAAGGTTGCCAGGTCTTGGATAGCGAATGCTGAACTTTGTGCGTATTGTGTGGCAGTCTCTCTGCGTATTGAAATTCACCATAAAACAAATGATTCTGGCCAAGCAGTACTTTTTCCCTCAATGGGAAGAACCTGGCAGATCCCATGGCATGGTATGGTGGTACAGCAGTTATGGACATTGCCTCTCAGTATCAGCTATCTAGGGCTTCTTCTTCTAGTTTCCCCTTCCAGAAGAAGCTTGGTAAAAATACATAGTGATTGGCAATGTCTAATCTCTTTATTATCTCTGTATATTCTCATTACATGTTTTTAAACAAAATTACGTAAACTATAATAAAATTGTTCATCTCATTCCAAAATGAACAGATGACAATGAAATAACTAAAAGTAGTGGTTAGCACTACACTTTACAGTACCAGCGACCCGGGTTCAATTCCTGCCACTTCCTGTCAGGAGGTTGTATATTCTCACTATGAACCGTGTGGGTTTCCTCCTGGTGCTGCAGATTCCTCCCCCAGTCCAAAGAAGTACCAGTACCGGTTGGTAGGTTAATTGGTCATTGTAAATTCTCCCATGATTAGTTAAGGGTTACAGGGCAGCCTGGCTTGAAAGGTGAATAGGGTCTATTCCACAATGTATCTTAATAAATAAGTGAAAAAAAAGAGCCTGGCTTTCAATATGCATCTTCAGTTTAACCTTTTTTGTTTGGTTAGTATTTAATATAGTTAAAATGTTTTTAATCTTATTATTAATATTCCACCACTTGAATCTTACAGCACCCTTCATGTTTGCCATAATTATAATCCATTATTGAATCTGAACCCCTCTTGGCTTTTCATTACCATGCAAATTAACTCCTGTAGTGCTCTACCCTTCAAGTATCTTTCAAATTTTCCCACTCCGCAGCTCTCTACAAAATTGATGCTTATACAAATGGAAGTGGGTTCTGCAACCTGATTCCAGAACACTTCCTTCACATTTCTTAACATGTCATATATACAACAGGGAAGAAAGAAGACATTCACCTATTCAGTGTATGCTGCAGAGCAAATTCCATTCACTCTCTCATTTACCTTCAACATATTCTTCCTCTGCCTCTCCCCCTTCCCACTTATTTTGCCCAATTCTGCTCCTATATCTTATTGTTTAAATAACTTTTAGAGACTATGTAAGTATTAAAGATTAAAGTTTTCAATTTATACGTTTTCCTTAAACAAGATATAGTTTCCAGATAGACGAACAAAATAAGCATAACCAATTTTGGCTTCAAGTTAAATTGTTATTGGCTGAGTTTTCTCCTGAATTAATTTGTCTTGTAGGTTATAATGCATGTGAGAAGCCAAGCTCCAGGATCCCTTGCTAAAGCCAATCACAACAATCTACCTAGCACTTTTTCTTTGCTCTCAATGAACAGTAAAGCAATAATGTTTGTTTTGTTTATTTTTACTATGTTAGATTTACAAGTAGTGTGCCAAGATATATTCTCCTTGGCAAGAATTCTAACACATTCTGCTGATTTATATTAAAATTTACCTTCCTGGAATCCAGGATAAACTAGCCAACTGGATACAAAATTGGCTTATGAGTTGAGGCAGAAAGATGTATATCTCGGGTGGTGGATGGTTGGATTGAATTGTCCTCTGATCTTACTGATGATATCTCCTTGCATGGCAACAAAACGTTTGCAAGTAAATTTGTCAACAACAATCGGACAACAACTCAACAGTGAACGGTGGGTCCCTGGAGTGTTGTAGAACAGAAGAACCTAATGGCACTTATCATTAGTTCCAAGAAAACAGCAACATAGATAGACTAGATGGTGAAGGTGATTTATGGCATGCTTGGCCTTATTGGCTGAGCCATTGAATACAGGAGTTGCAACATTATGTTAAAGCTATACAATGTCACAGGCACAGTATTGGCTATATTGTGTGCAGTTACAGTATGTTCACCATACCATGGGAAGAATGTGATTCAGCTGGAGAAGGTACAGAAAAGATTCACAAAGATTTTGCCTGGACTGAAGGGCTTGAGTTAGGAGGAGAGACTGGAGAGGCTGCGATTCTTTTCTCTGGAGTGAAAGAGCTGAAGGGTGAACTTGTAGAGGATCATAAAATCTTGGGTGGCATAGATATACAGGATAAGAGAGTCAAAAACTAGAGAGCTTGGGTTTAGTATGAGATGAAAAAAGTTTAAAAGGGATCTGAGGGACAAGATTTTCACACAGAGCATGGTGCGTACGTGAAAGTGGTAGGGACAGGTGTAATTGCATCACTTAAAAGACAGGTACATGGATTAGGGAAGGTTTAGAGGGATATGGGCTAAGTGCAGATGAATTACAGTGTGTAAAAGATATTGGATGGATACATAGAAGGGAAAAGCTTACAGAGATATGGACCAAATGCAGAGTCGCTGAACTAGTTTAGTGAGGCATCTTGGTTGGTATGGATGAGGTGTACTGAATGGCCTGTTTCCATGCTATATAACTCTGTGGCTCTGACTCTGTAGCTGGAAGTTAAGTTCCTTTTAATGCCCCATTTTATGGTTTACATAAATGTCAATTGTGATTTACAATAGATAGGGACTAATAATATTCAACACAGTGAACCAAAGAAAAAGAGTAATTGGGCAAACTATCCTTATTTCAAGTTCAAGTTTAAGTTTAATTGTCATCCAGCCATGCATGAATATCCATGAATACAGTCAAATGAAACAGCTTTATTCTGGGGCTGAGGTGCAAAACGCCATACCAACAGTCAGACAAAACACAAGATACATTTAGCACAGCACATATAAGATAGCAAATATAAAATAGCAAGCACAGATGAGATAGCTGTCAAATGCAGTCACACAAAAAATATACTGTCATCCAAGTCCTTGAGTCCACGAACGTTGCAGCAGTCTGCAGTCGAGTACAATACGGACGGGCTTATGCCTAGCGAACACTGGGGTCAGTGTGGATGCTGTGTGCTGTGCCACGCTGTCTCTGGTGGAATGCACTGACTCTGATGCCTCTCTCCTGGATGGCTGTAAACAGGCGACACCTAGGCTTGAGGCCTAGTCGTTGCTATGAATGATCCATCCGCCAATAAAGCAGTGGACTGGACATGCAGCATTCCGCATTAACAATCGCCAGCAGGGTCTTGCAATCACAAGAAAAGCAACTAAGATGATCACTCTCTGTTACACTGCATGCCTCCTTTGCGTGCTGACTCCTCCAATGCCTCTCTGACACAGACAGCACATGATCCACAGTAAGTCCAGCTCCTTTAGTTTCTCTACCAGCGAGGGGTAGACCTGCAGTACATTAAGATCTTCATGTCCAGCAAGATCTCGTGATCATAAAAAGATAAATTTTAGAAAGTGAGTAACACTGGCTGCTGCATCTAAGCACACTGGCATCTTACCGGAGTTGCCCTTCACTCTCCACAAAGCGTTGCAGAACCACCCTCTTGTCCATTAAATCTCACTGTTGATCTCATCTGCCCAGTCCTCCGTAGCTGACTTCACATGCTTAGGCAGGCACGTCCCCTTTCTCACTGGAGTTTGAGGCCCTCTGGCTCCCCTCACCTGGTTTAGCCTGTCTGTTGACGTGATGTACTGGGCTGTGGCTGCTGGAGCCCCAGGTGAGGGTGAGTGTCCAGTGGGGCCCAAGGAAGAGTGAGCTGTCCCAGAATGAATGCAACGAACCCCTTCAGCGGATGTGCTGCCCCTCCCTGAACAGCCCATACACCCCAGGTTCTTAGGTACTGAAGTGCCAGTTACCCCAGTGATAGTGAAATGTTTATGTTACTGGACTAGTACAGTAAAATGAGCTCTAATTCAGCATGAAATGAATGGAATGTATGAGTATTATTAACTGTTGAACAATTACAATAAAATCCCTTTTGTTCTATGGAAATGTAAAAAAAATCTGATGTCCTTGCCTGTTTTGACCAATCAGTAACCCCTAAGACATATTATTAAGACTGACTACTAATTTCCATTTCCAATTACCTGCGATTTAGAGTGGGTAGTAATTGCTGGCTCTTTTAGTGATGCCCACATACAGTAAGAGGAAAACAACATGGGATGCTTTCAATTCTGTTTTCATAATAGAATCAACATCTTGGCAATGTAAAACAATAGGGGTTTAAAATCAGAGACTGAGAGAATTCATAACTAAACATCTGAAAAGTATTGTGAAGTTGTATTAATCTCGGATTCTAGTACTTCATTTTGATCCATCCATTTTTCCATTAAAAAATCTTGGATACATGCCTTCCAATGCCACAGGGCTGCGTTTCTGGGCCACAGTAGGAATTTTATCCTTTACTTTAGAGTTTTTACAGGCTTTAGCAAAAGTAAATGTAATCAAAATCCTGTTATAAACACCAGAGAGAACTGGGGGTGGGGTGCGGGGAGAGAGAGAGAACTTCCTCAGTAAGATACTGTTTAGGTCAGGGGTCAGCAACCTTTACCACTGAAAGAGCCACTTGGACCCGTTTCCCACAGAAAAGAAAACACTGGGAGCCGCAAAACCCGTTTGACATTTAAAATGAAATAACACTGCATACAACGTTTTTTTTGCCTTTATGCTATGTATAAACAAACTATAATGTGTTGCATTTATGAAATTGATGAACTCCTGCAGAGAAAACGAAATTACATTTCTGCATGCAACAAAAACATTTTGAACTCTGAAAAAAAGACGTTGGGTTGAAAGTTACTTTTAAGTAAAATACTCAATGTCTATTTGAGTCCTTCTTGTATTTATGAAAAACGCCGAACTTAAATTTTCCGCCAGCAGCAAACCAAAAATAACATCAGCCAGCTGTCAGCCTGAAAAATAAAAGGACTATTTCACTGAACAATGAAAAAATATGAATATACATAAAATAATAGGCAATTAAAATATTTATCATACTTGGTTAATGGGATTTCTGGTCCTGGACCTCAGCGCACAGCGTCTGCACATCAGGGCTGTATGACATCACCTTAATCTTTACACAGGATCGCAAGCTGTCATCTGTGTTGCGTGCGCGATGTTTGTTTTTAATAAAGTTCATGTTGGAGAACACCTGCTCACATACATATGTGGATCCAAAGATCGACAGGACTCCAAGCGCATACTTTTTCATGTTTACATAAATGTCGGGCATAGCATTCCATGTTTCGAACACAAGTTTGTCCGGTTTTGGAAGGTTTTCAATATCACTCCATTTGTGATTCTGAGCAAGAACGGCCTTCTGACGGGCAACATCTTCAAGGTCTGCTGTCAAGCGTCTAAACTTGGACACCCATATGTCTTTGTCGGCTATGTCGGCCAGTTCCATCTCAAGATCAGGTTGATTCACACCTGCCAATGCAGTCGTATTCAGTAGGGAAGGATCGATGCTTAAGGGAGTGACCGGGAAGGATAATGTGTTTTTTTCCTCTCTGAACTCACAGAAGCGTTTCCCAAACGATGTTTGCATTGCGATGATTGCAGAATGTAAATACTCCGAAATTATCATGTCGTGACCTTGTTTGAACTCTCTCAAATTGGGGAAGTGAGACAAAGTGCCTTTCTGTAAATCTCTGGCAAGCACTGTCAACTTGCGCTCGAATGCCAAAACATCCTCCAACATGTGTAGGGCTGTACGTCCTTTCCCCTGAAGAGCTGTGTTTAGCGTGTTCAGGTGCGCTGTCATGTCTACCATGAAGTGTAGCTTTTCCAGCCACTCTGGCTGTTCCAGCTCAGGAAAGGTGAGCCCTTTGCTGCCCAGGAAAGTTTTCACTTCTTCCAGACACGCGACAAAGCGTTTCAGCACCTCCCCTTTGGACAGCCACCGGACTTTGTTGTGCAGCAGGAGATCAGAATATGCGCTTTCCAGCTCGTCCAGTAACAAACGGAATTGACGGTGATTTAAACTTTTTGCCATTATTTTATTGACAATCTGAATGACAACATCCATTACTTCTGTGCATTCCGGAGGAAATGTTTGAGCGCACAGTGCCTCTTGGTGCAAGATGCAGTGAAAAGTCAGCAGCTTTCTGTCCAGCGACTTCTGCAGTAAAGCCACAAATCCCTTGTGCGTTCCCGTCATATTCGGTGCCCCATCAGTAGCTACTGACACCAGATGGGTGGTCTTTATTCCTTTGGCTCTTAAACAATTCAAGACAGCCTCACAGATGTCCTCCCCCCGTGTTTGGTCTTTTAGAGGTATCAACTCAATCAGTTCTTCCTGTGGCCCGGCAGAGTTTACATACCGGCAGAACAACGCTATTTGTTCAATATCACCTTTGTCTTTAGACTCGTCACAGGCAATCGAGTAGGCCACAGCTGAATTGATGTCTTTAATTTGCTGTCTTGTGATGTCTTCTGCCATTTTTATGGTTCTGTCTTTGACAGTCTTTGCAGAGAGGGGCATATTCCTGATTTTCTGCACAATTTCACTCTTGTTTTTAAAGTCCGTGAATAGATGTTCTGAAATCTTAATGAAAGATTCTTTTATATATTCATCATCTGTAAACTGCTTCCCGTGCCTGACTATTTCCTGAGCGGCAATATAACTGGCGTATGTCGTTGATTTTCCAGACTTCATCCATTTCTGGAAATGATTTTTGCTCAGATCAACCTTCCGCATCAGTTCCGAAACGGCTTTTTTTTCTCTCATCTCCATCCGGATATTTTTGAGCAAAGGCTGCGTGTTTATTCTGGAAATGCGTTGCGACATTTGACTTTTTGTTGTTTGCTAGTTTCTCATTGCATATTAAGCATACCGGTAAACCAGTCTCGTCAACAGTGAAAGCAAATTAATCTGTCCACGTATCATTAAACGTTCTGTTTTCTTCAGTCACTTTTCTTTTTTTAGAATTCTCCATAGTTGGCTTACCTTGGATCGAAAAATTAAAGAAATCGCGCACTGGCGGGTGTCAGGTATTGGCAGTGGTGACGTATATTAATAGCGATAAAA
This sequence comes from Hypanus sabinus, assembly GCF_030144855.1. NCBI lineage: Eukaryota > Metazoa > Chordata > Chondrichthyes > Myliobatiformes > Dasyatidae > Hypanus > Hypanus sabinus. The sequence continues at coordinate 34,357,001 of NC_082708.1, read as the reverse complement.
ACACGTTGTAGCGGTGTGCTCACGCAGTCAGTAAACTGCAGTCGAATAACTTTATTCGAACTAAACAGCCTTGCTTTTAAGCCTCCCTCAACCCAGCCCCCATGGACGCAGATGCTGCAAAAGACGCGTACTCACAAACCCCCGTAGGCTATCTCCCTTAGCCGGAACGGTGGCTAATTGTGAGCCGTTTCGGATGTGCCAGGAAATGTGTCGCCACACTTAGATTGTACAAGATCACCATAATCTTCAAATTTAGAATTACATTTCAAAAGCTAACAAACTAACATAAAATACATTTTAATTAAATACTGACCAATTATTTCCCAAAGCCACAGGGAGCCGCAGCACAGAGGTGAAAGAGCCACAAATGGCTCGGGAGCCGCAGGTTGCCGACCCCCGGTTTAGGTGAATGCTGGAAATACTTTGAATTCTTTAAAGAATAGCAGGAAGTTTAACCTTAATTAGCATTGGGAAAGATTAGTGATTATTACAGAGATTTCTTAAAGAAATAGTAAGATATTATGCAGATTAAAGTCTTTTATCCATGGTTTCAGCTGAGAATTTGAACTGGGATTTAGGAGGATAAAAGGCATCATGATGTCTGGGCATCCTGTAAATATGGGTGTTATAACTGTCCATATTTACATTTATTTCCGAACAGAAGGAGACTGTTTGTCGATCAAATGTATATAATGAGTTTTGGAATAATCCCTTCAATCTTCAACCCCCTTCTATCTCCCTGGAACTTAGTCTTTGTCACAGGTCCATTAACAACCTTAGATTCACTCACCACGTGCTTGCAATAGGAGAATTTGAAGTTACGAATTAACCTAACAATGAGTTCACCATTGGGAGTGAGGGAGAAACCTGAAGAACTTGGGAGAAACCAGTGCAGTTACTGGGAAAGTATGCAAAGTCAATCCAGTCATCTTCACAGGTCAGATTTGGACTGGAGTTGAACTGAATTGAATTGACTTTATTACTTACATTCTTATTATACATGAGGAATAAAAATCTTTACATTATGTCTCCGTCTAAATGTGCAATGTGTGATTTATAATGAATAGAATGTACAACAGGACAGTCAATATAACATAAAAATACAGTTCTGTCAGCATGAGTTAATCAATCTGATGGCCTGGTAGAAGAAGCTATCCTGGAGTCTGTTGGTCATAGCATTAATGCTGTGGTACCACTTCCCAGATGGTAGCAGCTGGAACAGTTTGTGGTTGGGGTGACTTGGGTCTCCAATGATCCTTTGGGCCCTTTTACACACTGGTCTTTGTAAATGTCCTGAATAGTGGGAAGTTCACATCTACAGATGTGCTGAGCTGTCCGCACCACTCTCTGCAGGGTCCTGCGATTGAGGGAAATGCAGTTCCCATACCAGATAGTGATGCAGCCAGTCAGGAAGCTCTCAATTGTGCCCCTATAGAAAGTTCTTAGGATTTGGGGGCCCATTTCAAACTTCCTCAACCATCTGAGGTGATAGAGGTGTTGCTGGGCCTTTTTCAGTTGCTGGGGCTATGAGACTGCTGCACTATCTCTGAAGCCATTGTGCCATTAAAATGAAAATTGATGAATTTAAAAACCCCTCAGTCACTTTGATTTCCAGGTTGTTGTGCATTACAGCTTGTTCTGGAAAAATATAGAATGGGAATGGAGAATAGGGTGGGAATAATCAGAGGAGATGGGTATTCAAGAATTTACAGGTGAGACATCACATTGGGTTGTGTCAGCGTATCACAGAAAGATAAACAGGCTTGCTTCAGGAGCAGGTAGTGGAGAACTCTTGTTCCTTCTGGCTTGGAAGCAGTGCTAAAAAGTTCTCTCTACTAGATCCAGTCCTTTTTGCTACCTTTTAGATTCCCTGCACCTTTGTGAACTTATGTTGGTGTTATATAACTGTTAATTAATGAGAATTATGATTGTAATGAACAATCCTGGTGGTGGTTGGGGAGCATAGTGAACATCTTGCTGGGGTGGACAGATCATGACTGTTAGCCGACAGTGAGCTGGAAGACATCCACAGGTCCACATGTGACTTGTCTTACCTAAATTTGCAGATTGACTTGTTAGTTAATAAGCCTACAAACAGACTGTTTAAATGAGTCTGTGGTTTGATGTTTTATATTCTGTATTTTTCATTCATTTTATTGTCATTTGTGCAATTTGTTCATTTTTTGTGCTTTGGGGGTTTGATGTTTCCTTTGAATGGTTTCCATGGTTTTCATTGTTTTATGGCTCTTTGCAGGAAGACTAAGCTCTGGATTGTATACTCCATAATAAATTCACTTTGAATCTTTGAGTCATGAATATTAATGTCTATCCTGTGGAACTGCTGCGGTTATTTTCAGAATCAGAATCAGAATCAGGTTTATTATCACCGGCATGTGTTGTCAAAGTTGTTAATTTAGCAGCAGCAGTTCAATGCAATACATAATATAGAAGATAAAAATTATATCAGGTAAGTAAGTAAGTCAATTACAGTATACGTCTATTGAATAGATTAAAAATCATGTAAAAAGCAGAAATAATATAGATTAAAAAAGTGAGGTAGTGTACGAGGGTTTAATGTCCATTTAGGAATTTGCTGTTTCTGAATTGCTGAGTGTGTACCTCCTATCTGATGATAACAATGAGAAAAGGGCATGCCCTTGTTGCTGGAGGTCCTTAGTAATGGACGCTGCCTTTCTGAGACACCGCTCCCTGAAGATGTCCTGGGTACTTTGTAAGCTTGTGCCCAAGACGGAGCTGACTAGATTTACAACCTTCTGCAGCTTCTTTCAGTCCTGTGCAGTAGCACCCCTCCCCACCCCCAATACTGGACAGGGATGCAGCCTGTCAGAATGCTCTCCATGGTACATCTATAGAAGTTTTTGAGTTTATTTGTTGACATACCAAATCCCTTCAAACTCCTAAAGAAGTGTAGTCACTGTCTTGCCTTCTTTATAACTGAATGGATACGTTGGGACCAGATTAGATCCTCAGAGACCTTGACACCCGGGAACTTGGAACTGTTTACTTTCTCCACTTCTGATCCCTCTGTGAGGATTGACTATGAGGATTCTGATAAATAACTAGTCAGTCATAAATACTTACGTGTCTGTCAACTGTGACTGCAGCTGTTGGAAGTTTGTCCAAGTTGACATTAAGTGGCCTCAATTTTCCTTAACCATTTTAAGGAAATGTCCTTAATATGAAGGGAAGCCCTCTGATCGTTTTCTACACACTTAGCACTTGCACGTATGGCTCCGAGAACCAAAATTGAATGTTAGAGAGCAAGTAATTGGTGTCGTTTGTTAGACCATTGGTGATTCCATGAATTTCTGCTGAAAAGTAGTATGTTAGAGCAACGTTCCCTGGTTGGGTTAGAGTTGTCATCAGTCTTGTGACTGGGTAAGTTTGCATAGATGCTTGCTGATAATATAGTAATACTTGCTCTGCTTGGCAAGGAGAGTGGCTCAATTTGAAGCACCACAACCTTTGCCATCATTAAAAGCTTTTGCTGCTGAATATTTCATGGATTCAACTAAATTTTCTTAAACTTCCTGTTAGTATAGAATTCAGAAGATGATCGTTTGCAATAATCACCCATTTTTTAATTCAAATCCAATTACAAATACATTGCTTTGTCTCTTGCATTTATTTGCTGGGCCTCATTATGCTGACAAGTTGTTTTGGGACTATTTCTATTGGGTTCTGGTTCTTCTCTCTTTTTGTTTGCATGCAATAAATCTGAAAGATTTCCTCAGATCTATCTGTTATTTTAACACTACATTACAAGGAACATTCAGGTAACCGCAGAGTTCTATTCTGTTCAGAACTGAGTTCCCACATTGCAAAAGATTCATGAAGCCCCCATTGCTGTAGTGGGAGTGCCATCACTCAAGTCGAGTATGATGTTCTCCAAAGGATTATTCCCTTAATGGAGAATGGCTGTGCATGACTCTGTTAACATGGACAGCCTCCACGTTGTCCTTTGCAGATCAGGGTTCGGGTGTAGTGGCATGGCATTCAAGATGACTGGGGATTCTTTACTGCTGCAACCTTTCTCTGCCTTCACTGTCATTGAGATGTGTCATCTCCTTCCGCCCCTTGACCTTACCACCATGGGGCCCCTTCACCTTACTTCCATGGATGACCCTACAAGGAGCTATGCTCACAGGACCTCAGGAACTCATGATCATCTCCGTCACGAGAAGGTGATGATCCTTGGAGAAGCCCTTTAGCAACAGGCAAATCCATCCCACTGGTCTCCTAAATGCTTGTTTGTTAGTACAGGCTGTACCTAGGATGGGTGCTCGTAAGGCAGGGAGGCTCTATACCTATTTCAATGGCACTGGCACCATGTTAGAACATGCCGAGAAGCTAGGCAAAATAATAAAGAACCAACCATGCTGCTCATACTATGTAACAAAAGACATGTTTAGTCACTATTACAGGGGCTAAGTAATTGGCGTTTACAAAGTGTAACCTCATAATATGCAAGGCTACAGCAGTGAAAGTTCCCCAGTCATCTTGGATGTCATGCAACTAGACCCTGACCCAGATCTCTCAAGGACTGTGGAGGCTGTCCATATTAATATGCCTAGAATATGCTATTTTGCAGCAGGTTATTCTATATTGTACAATGACGAGCATTGAATCTAACATGCCATGATCAGGGTGTTGGTATTTTGTTGGTGATGCTATTGACACTAAATATTGTGACAGTGCTGATTATATAGGCAGTGTTTCTCAGCTATAGGATGTCAAATAATGCCACTGAGCATGTTCGGGCACATGAAATGTGGGTCAGCAAATTTATTTCATATGTGGACCTACAACATAATTTTGAAATTGCTTATTTAGTTATCAATTACTGCATTGATCTGAATTAATGTGCAATTGTACTCTTTATATCTATCTGTCTCTGTCTCTCTCTGACACACACATACGTAAATTGTTACGAACCCCGTAACTGGGTCACTTACCAGCAAAGATAGAGAGGTCTGTTGAAGTCTGATGGTACTATTTTTAACAGTATTTATTGGTAAAAATACACCAAAAATAATATCAATGCAAACATACAGATAATATACGTCGTCAATACTAAATCTAAAAGTGCAAGTATAATAATAATCAATAAGAAATAAGCTCTATCGTTGTCTAGGGGATAATGTACTGTCCGATGGAAATATAAAAGTCACTCAGTTCATTCAGGCTGCAGCTTTTTGGTTGGAAAGAGATTTTTAGAACTTGCTGGTTTTTCCTTTTATGATTTCGATCCTTCCAGAGTTCTGTTGGTGTTGGTTTCTCCTTTAGCTAAAGCCGTTCTTCCATGGTAAGGCCCCAATCCTGGCAAAGGGAAAGGACGCACGCGAGCCCCCCACCGGCTGTCACTATTAAACGCTATCACGGGATTTCTAGCGTCTCTCCTGGTGCGTCTAAAGGTGTTGTTCCCCAGACCCTCTTTTATCCTTACTCACGGGGTCTCAGATGTCATTCAGGTTGGGATGATGCAATCCCTCAACCAACCCACTCTGGTCATTCCCTGAGGGCTTCAATGAATAGTACAGTACTCAATACACAATTCCGTCTCCAAGAGACAATGGCCGTTATCAATGGTTCCGCCTTTCTGGGGTCAGGACACACATTCCAAAACCTGTGTATTCTGGACATCTCTCTCTCATTTCCTGGGTCCCAGACCCGAATTAATAGCGATCTTATGATTCTCATAAAGGAGGGGGCTACTTTGTACCCTTTGGTCCCTCAGAGTTGTGGCACATTCGTAACAAAATAAACATATGAAATCTCAAACATGTGCATCTGTAGTGCAGATTTCTGCTTTATGTGTGCTGCTTTCTTCACAGGAAAATTTTTTCGTCTAGCCACTGCTTACCTCATCGTAGACAGCCGTATGAAAACATTTTGGCTTTGTTTGATTTATCAATTCAATGTCACTTGCAACATTTTCATCTATTCAAAGCCAAATAAATGATGTAACCCTACAATAGTTAATTTTGTTAGGGCTAGTGGGCATTGATTTCAAACATATGGCATGTGATCTTATATATTAATGGAGCAATGCTTGAAGTGTAAAGAAATATTTTTTACATACAAAGAGGTTATATTAACACAAATTATCATTGAAGTTGTCACAGTCATGGCACTTAAGATTTAAAGAATTATGCTATTTTAGACAGAATTGAGATGATATACAGTATATGGGTCATATGGAGAAGTTAGAACCAGAGGAGACATGAGGAGTCAAAGGAGTCAAGCAAACTTTTCCTATGCTAACAGTTTTGATTCCAGGATTGTGTTAACACTTCAGCAAGTGAATTTCAGCATTATGTTATCCCTGATGTGATTTAGTGTGTAATGTTTTAGTTGGGTTACTTTAAAAATCAATCTACTCAGGAATGCCTAATGACGACAAAGTGTCTAGTAAATTACATTTAAGAGTCATTCATATTTTTGAAAATGATGCATTTTTCTATCAGAACATGAAATAGTTGGTAGGATGGACAATGGCAATTTAATCTTGTTAAGTGCAAAGTGATGCATCTTCAGAGGATTAAGGTTCAAACGTGAACAATGAACAGTAGAGGTGTATTGAGGGTTCAAGGAAGCTTGATGTTCCTGTCCAAGGATCCCTGAAGGTGGTGGTACGGATTGGTAAGGTGGTGAAGATGGGGGATGGGCTATTTGCCTTCATTAGTACAGGAATATAAGTGCAGGAAGGTTATTGTACTATTTTATAAAACAATGGTTGGACCACAGCTGGAGTGCTTAGATTGCACACTGTAAGACGAATGTGATTTTACAGGAATGGGAGAAGAGCAAATTCACCTAAGTATTCCCTGGGATGGAACATTTCATCTGTGAAGAGAGATGAGATAGGTATGATTTTATTTTTCTTTGGCCAGAGAAGTCTCAGCAGGGACTTGACAGAGGTGTACAAAATTATGTGGGCTCTGGATAGGTAAATTGTAGGAATCGTTTGTCCATTGTAAATGCATCTAAAACTAAAAACTAGAGCAGATAGATTTAGAAGGGATTTCAAAAATTTACTTTTCACCCAGAGCATGGAATGAACTGCTCAAGGGGGTGGTGGAGGCAACTACTTCTGCAGCATTTCAGAAGTATCCAGAAGAAACCCTGAGCCACCAAAGCATGGACGGTTTGAGACTGTGTGCTGATGCATGGTGACAGTCAGCACAGACAGAATGGATCAGTGGTCCTGTTTCTGCACTGCAGGACTCTGTGAACCATTGAAGAAGTCAGCTTGCTTGTTTAAGAGAGCAAGTTTTATCTCACATGCTAGGAAACTCTCACATTAAAAGATTAAGAGCTTAATTATAACCATGAACTACATTTTCTGGTGTTGAAGGTTAACCAGGAAAGATTTTTGTTTGTAGATATCTCAAGATATTCCAAAGTGTTCCTCATATCTAATGAGATGCTCTTTATGAATAATCATTATTAAAAACCAGAACATTTTAGAAGCCAATTGGATACAGCAAGATCCTTTGAACAGCAATGCAATAGATAACGAGCTAATCTTTTTTATTGGTTAACCTTTGCACTATATTTAACACTTAGAGATCTTCATGCTTTTGACTGAATTGAGCCAAGGGATTTTGATATCAACCCATAAAAATAAATGGAACATTTGTTTAATATTACATCTGAAAGACATCCTCTGTAATTTGAAGAGAAGGTTAAGCAGAAAGACATTATCATTGGAGGACACGTTCTGATGTAGTTCAGTGAAATTAAGGCCTGTGAGAAATGGTGGAGAGTTAGCCCATTTAGAGTGCAAGCAGTAAGTCATTGAGATTGTTGTGATTTGCAGGAAGTGCCATTTTCAATTACTTGTGAAGCACCATAAAAACTAAACAAGTGAGCTGGTAGGTCAGAAGAAGAAAACCACAGTCTTCATTTCTTGTACTGCTACTGCTGTGTGTTATTATTTTTCTACTTATTCTGCCTCCTAAGGTCTCAGTGCTTATTACAGTGCCTAACCGTTTAAATTTAAACTCTTTAACTGGACCTTTCGTCATACCTGTCCATCAACGAAAGGTACATTTATAGTTTCTTACTTTGAAGTCACTATCCAGTAACACCTTAAGAGGCTTTCCATAGTGATCCCTGAATTTCACTAAATACCTTTCAAAATGATTCATTATATAGCTTCAGAGACATTCACATGTTGCATGAGGGAAGAAAAACCTCACAGGGTGAACATCCTGACATTATGCCTGAGAACAAATTTCCAGTAAGCACTCCTATTTTGGAGGATGCATACAAAAGAGTGACTTAAAGAAGAGTTTACATGAAAACAAATGACATATTTAAGTTTGTATTAACACCTTACTGCACTCTCAAATTTTTTCTGAAATATTCTACAAAATTCACTGAAAGTTATTTGAGAACTTGATTCTTCGTGTAAATGACATCATTTACTTCCTGTTTTTGAGGTGAAAAATGATGAACTATTTTAATTCATTATAGTAATTATCTTCCTTGGAGAGCTGTTGGTACTCAGTCATTCTATATAAAGTGAATTCTGGTTAATTGGGCAGCCATTTGTTTGGGAACAAAAACTAATCGATAACATTGCCAGGAATCCCTTTGTTTATTTGGGATACTATCCTGCTTAATTGGGGCATGGGACTGTTGCAATACAGTTTCTAACTAGTATCAGTTGCGTACACTTAGACACTACACCATGCTTAGAGCAAAGAGTTTTTAAATAATAATAAGCAGTAAGACAATCCAGAACTGCTTTGCTCACTGTGATTTTAAGCATTCAGACTTGGAGATGTCAGAAGTGGCCAGAAGTGAAAATGAAATGATTTCACTACTTCAACAAGTTAGGAACTATGAAGAATTTGAAGCATCAACAATCATCTCAAATGTTACAATGAAAATGAAGATTTGGGGGATGCAACTGTTGAGAGCATGGCACTAAAGAAGTCCATTATCTCCACTAGGTGCCTGCACTGATTTTGTTCCAAAGAACATGGTAGCATACACTGGATGATTTCCTCCATTGATAACTATTAGGAAATAATGCACAGTTTTATAGTACTGCAGTACTATTGGTCATGTTCTGTATTTAATTTCAATACATAATTTATTACTCAGGTTGTCTTTTTTATACGCTTTTGACTATTTCCATGAAACTTTGTCTAATTGGGGCAGCTGCTTAATTGGGCCAAAATATACTGTTCATAATGTGTTCCATTTAACTGGAATCCACTGCACTAGGTACTGAGGTTGACAGATTTTTAGACAGCAGGGAATTAATAGACTAGTGGACTGAATGGGAAATGGCAGATCATGCTCAGCATGCTGTATGGTCTACTCCTGCTCCAATTTTAATTGTTTTAATGGAAACAATCTGACTGTAGCAAACAATGTTGGATGTGGAAGCCAATAACACTGCCAGCGTTGCCCAACATCTCCACAAGATGAAGTGTTGCATTTATATCAGGTAATCATGGCATTAAATAGACGTAGCTGTGTGAACTCTCTGTATTGGCCATTAATTTCATAGTAACTAGATCTGGAAAAAATTCCAATCTTTGTTATACTGAATGTTTGATTGAATTGAAAATTGTATTTTCTCTTCGCATTTGAAATTGAATTGTAACACTTGTTTTCCTTGTGTGGGAACATCACAAAACGGATTCCATAGTACACATCGTGTGTGTGAAGTAAATCATAGCTTGGTACAGCATAGAAATAGGGCCATACACACAATGTGCTGGAGGAGCTCAGCAGATCAGGCAGCATCTATGGCCGACACCCTTCACAGGACTGAAAAGGAAGGGGAGGTCAGAGTAAGAGCTGGGGGGAGGGTATTGAAGAAGAAGTACAAGGTGGCAGGTAATAGGTGAAACTGGGAGAGGGGAGTGGGTGCTGGGAAATTGATTTGTGGAAGATATGAAGGCCTAGATAAGAGAGAATCTGATAAGAGAGGACAGAAGACCAGGGAAGAAAGAGAAGAGGCAGGAGCATCAGAGGGAGGTGAAGGGCAGGTACGGAGAAGGTGTGAGAGGGAAGCAAGAAGGGTCTCAGCCTGAAACATCGACAGTTTATTACCGTCCATAGATGCTGCCTGATCTACTCCAACACATAGTGTGCATTGCTCTAGATTTCCAGCATCTGCAGTACCTTGTGTCATAAAAATAGGGCCTTTGCTGAGCATTATGCCTGTCTACACTATCCTCACTTGCCTGCACTAATTCCATATACCTTGCTCGTTCAAATAGCTGCTCAGATGCTTCATAAATATGATTACTGTAGCTGCCTCTACCATTCACCAAGTAATATATTCCACTTAACTTTATGCTTTATGTGAAAAAGTAACCCCTCAGAACCCTTTTAAATTTCTTCCTTCTCACCTAAACAAATTGCCTCCAGCTTTAGACACTACCACCATGGAAAATAGACTCTGGCCATCTACCCTATTAAAGCCTCTCATAACTTTATATACCTGGTCGTGGCGCCTCTCAGACTTCTTCTCTTCAAGATAAATGGACCAAGTCTATCCAATTTCTCCTTAGGATTCAAGCCCTCCAAACCAAGGAACATCCTTGTGAATCTTTTCTGAAACTTATCTAGCCTAATCACATCCTTTCTATAGTGTGGTGACCAGAACTGCACTCAGTACTCCAAGTGTGGCCTATCCAACATCTTGTACAGCAGTAACATGCTACTCACTGCCTCTGCCAGCGAAGACAGTTCTGTCATATGCTTTCCTCATCTATTTTTCTCTCTGTGTTGTCATTTTCAGGGAACTTGTACCCCAAGTTTTCAAAGTTTAAAGTAAATTTATCAACCTACGTGTATGTTATATATTACCCTGAGATTCACTTTCTTGTGGGCATTCACAGTAGAACAAAGAAACACAATAGAATCAATGGAATACTACGCACAAAGGCTGACAAATAACCAATGGGCAAAAGATGACAAACTGTGCAAATACAAAAAAAATAACAATAATAATTAAATAAATAGTAAATAATACTGAAAATATGAGTTGTAGTGATCTTCAAGCGGCTCCATAGGTTGTGGAATTAGTTCAGTGTTGAGGTGAGTGAACAGTGATGAGGAGGAATTTCTTTAGCCAGAGGATGGTGAATCTGTGGAATTTGTTGCCACAGGCAGTTGTGGAGGCCAAGTCTTTATGTATATTTAAGGCAGAGGTTGATAGATTCTTGATTGGTCAAGCATAGGGAGATACATGGAGAAGACAGGAGACTGGGGCTGAGAGGAAAACTGGATCAGCCATAATGAAATGGCAGAGCAGACTCGTGGGCTAAACTGCCTAATTCCGCTCCTATACCTTATAGTCTTATGGTTCAGCAAATTGGTGCTTAAGCGTAACAAATGTTCCTGAGCCTGGTGGTGTGGAATCTAAAGCTCCTGTACCTCCTTTCCAGAGGCAGCAGTGAGAAGAGAGCATGGCCTGGATGGTGGGGCTCCTTGATGATGGATGCTTCTTTCTTGTGGTAGCTCTCTTTGTAGATGTGCTTTTCCATTCTTGGGCGTTGTTCTTTCCATACCAGGCCCTGATGCAAAGAGACAGCTCTGTCTGTTCAACAACACTCTCCAGGGCTCTGTGATTCACTGTGTATGTCTGCCCAGGTTTCACTTCACAAAATGCATCACTTTGCACTTGTATGCTAAAATCCATCTGTCATTCCCTCGCCCGTTTTCGCAGTTGATGCTCTTGTCACCTTAGGTGACCCTCACTGTCTACTGTACCACCTACATTCTCATCCAAATCATTGGTATGCCTTTTATGATAAACAGCTTAGGATTCAGCACAGTTCGCTGCAGCTTACCAGCAATTAATCTGTAAAACAAGTCTCCACCAGCACCTTCAAGCTCCTACTTCCAGCATTATAAAGGAAGTTGTCAGGGAAAATCCCAGCAATGCCTTCCCTTGCCTCCAGTAACATCCTATGATACACTTGCTCAAGTCCTATAAATTTATCTACTTTTATGAGTTCAAATGTTTTTTAGATCTCCTGTTTAATAATGTTGATATATATGCACCAGGATAGCACTGTTCACTTTCCAAAATTCACAAGCTTTCACTGCCATGTCCTCTTCCATAGTAAATGTAGATGAGACATATTCTTTTTTAAATCTCACCTATTTCCCATAGGTATCACACTGATCTTTAACTGGATGTACTCTCTCTCTAGCTGCCCCTTGTTCTTAATACACTTGTAGACTCTTTTAGGGATCTTCTTTATTTTATCAGTCAGAGATATCTCAGGGCCCTTTCCTGTCCTCTTAATTTGGTTGCTAAATGTATTTCTCGAACGACTCACTCAATCTCAGCTGCCAATAAATGACATATAACCATATAACCATATAACAATCACAGCACGGAAACAGGCCATCTTGGCCCTCCTAGTCCGTGCCGAACCCTTAATCTCACCTAATCCCACCTACCCGCACTCAGCCCATAACCCTCCACTCCTTTCCTGTCCAAATACCTATCCAATTTTACCTTAAATGACACAACTGAACTGGCCTCTACTACTTCTACAGGAAGCTCATTCCACACAGCTATCACTCTTTGAGTAAAGAAAAACCCCCTTGTGTTTCCCTTAAACTTCTGCCCCCTAACTCTCAAATCATGTCCTCTAGTTTGAATCTCCCCTACTCTCAATGGAAACAGCCTGTTCACGTCAACTCTATCTATCCCTCTCAAAATTTTAAATACCTCGATCAAATCCCCCCTCAATCTTCTATGCTCCAATGAATAGAGACCTAACTTGTTCAACCTTTCTCTGTAACTTAATTGCTGAAACCAGGTAACATCCTAGTAAATCGTCTCTGCACTCTCTCTAATTTATTGATATCTTTCCTATAATTCGGTGACCAGAACTGCACACAATATTCCAAATTTGGCCTTACCAATGCCTTGTACAACTTTAGCATTACATCCCAACTTCTGTACTCAATGCTTTGATTTATAAAGGCCAGCGTTCCAAAAGCCCTCTTCACCACCCTATCTACATGAGACTGCACTTTCAGGGAACTATGCACAGTTATTCCTAGATCTCTCTGTTCCTCTGCATTCCTCAATGCCCTACCATTTACTCTGTATGTTCTATTTGGATTATTCCTGCCAAAATGTAGAACCTCACACTTCTCAGCATTAAACTCCATCTGCCAACGTTCAGCCCATTCTTCTAACCGGCATAAATCTCCCTGCAAGCTTTGAAAATCCACCTCATTATCCACAACACCTCCTACCTTAGTATCATTGGCATACTTACTAATCCAATTTACCACCCCATCATCCAGATCATTTATGTATATTACAAACAACATTGGGCCCAAAACAGATCCCTGAGGCACCCCGGTAGTCACCGGCCTCCATCCCGATAAACAATTATCCACCACTACTCTCTGGCATCTCCCATCTAGCCACTGTTGAATCCATTTTATTACTCCAGCATTAATACCTAACGACTGAACCTTCTTAACTAACCTTCCATGTGGAACTTTGTCAAAGGCTTTGCTGAAGCCCATATAGACTACATCCACTGCCTTACCCTCGTCAACATTCCTCGTAACTTCTTCAAAAAATTCAATAAGGTTTGTCAAACATGACCTTCCACGCACAAATCCATGCTGGCTACTTCTAATCAGATCCCGTCTATCCAGATAATTATAAATACTATCTCTAAGAATACTTTCCATTAATTTACCCACCACTGATGTCAAACTGACAGGTCTATAATTGCTAGGCTTCCTTCTAGAACCCTTTTTAAACAATGGAACCACGTGAGCAATACGCCAATCTTCCGGCACAATCCCCGTTTCTAATGACATATTAAAGATCTCCGTCAGAGCTCCTGCTATTTCTACACAAACTTCCCTCAAGGTCCTGGGGAATATGCCTCCTTCTTCATGAGGAACCTTCTAAGTACCTGTCAAACAAGGTTCACTGATCTTTGTCAACACCACCCTTCATCTGAAAAGAACATGCTGGCCCTTAACTGTTCCCATCTCAGTTTTAAAAGGCTCTCATTTACCAAATGGACTCTCCTTTAGTGAATTCAGCTTTAGCGAATTCCTATCTGATACCATTGAAATTAGCTGTCCCCCTGTTTAGGAGTTTAACTGGAGGACAAATCCAATCTTTTTCCACAGTTCTCCCTGATCAATAGTGTGATTCCCTGTCCTCTCCTAAATCCATCTCTGTCATGTCAGAAGAATCTTTATCTTTGGGCATAGAGCTGTCAGTCCTGCCTATCCCTCAAACACTTATCCACAACAGCTATAATATCCTAACCCCATTTGCCAGTCTGTGCTCTGCATTCATTTGCTTTGCTTGTGAGGCTTTTGCATTAAATCAAATGCTGTTTAGCCAATCAGACCTTCCATTCTCTTTCTCCTTTCTTCCTTTAACATCTATATTTGCTTTAACCTTTCCATCTGTTACACTGGTACTTTAGGTCCTACTAACCCCCCCCCCCTCCCAGTTTAGCTTAAACCCACCATGTAGCACTAGCAAATCTCTCCACAAGGAACCAATTTAGATGCAACCATTTCCCTGTGTACAGGTGAGCTGTGCCCTGGTAGTGATCCCAATGGTCCTAGTAGCTGAAACCCTCCACCTGTACCAGCTCGTTCTTGAACCAAGCATTGCTTTGCCTCATCCTTGCATTCTTACCCTTGCTAGCATCTGGCACAGGGAGCAGTCCTGAGATTATACCCCTTCTTTACCTTCACCACTTTTCTTCCTTATTAGGGACACCTCTTTTTTCACTTATTAGGGAGAGAGAGAGAGCCTGTGGAATGTCGAATTACCGGGTGAACCAGTAGTCTTTGGGAGACTGCAAGTCTGTGTCTTATTGATGTTTTGTTGCACACTTGAGTGCTTGGGGGGGGGAGGGTGGGGGTGGGGGGGTGCCAATGCTTTTTTGCTGGTGGGGGAGGGTTGTTGCTTTGCTGCTGCTTATGCGTGAGAGGGGTTATTTGGGGGGTCTTCGGGGTTCTAACATTTAACTGTCATTCATTCAGTTTTTGTGGATGCTTACAAAGAAAAAAACTTAAGGATGTATACAGCATACACTAAATGTACTTATTAACCTATTCTTCTCTCTTTCTGCCAAGTCATTGGTTGCTTTACCCTCCGTTTTCAGTATGTTCTGTGCCCACTCAGAGACATCCTTGACCCTGGCACAGGGGGGCAACACATGTTCCTGGAGTCTTGCTTGTAGATTATCTGTGCCCCTGCCAATTGAGTTCCCTTGTCTCACTGGTTAAATAAAGATAGCGGAATCAAGGGATATGGGGAGAAGGCAGGAACAGGTTACTGATTGTGGATGATCAGCCATGATCACATTGAATGGCGGTGCTGGCTCGAAGGGCCAAATAACCTACTCCTGCACTTATTGTCTATTGTCTACCACTAGCTCATGTTTGACGTTCCCTGCTATACAACAGAGCCAGTCCTGGTGCTAGTGATCCAGTGGCTGTTGTTGCTCTCCCTTCAATAGGATAATATTTTTCGAGTAAATATGACCTACAACCACAACTATGCTGTGTGTTTTAGCACCAGTGGTGGTGATTTTTCAAATTCCTTCCCCAGACATAAACTCATGTGTATCAGTAACCTGATATAGCACCTGCCAGGTTTTACTTCTGATTATAATATTGGTAATGGACGACTGTCTGCAAAACCTATTTTTGTACTTAGCCGGAACAATGAAAAATTTGTTCCCAAAAATGGAAAGCTCAGCAGCTGAATTTGGGTCACTCACTGGCGTCGAGCAGGACCAGCTCCCATAACCCAAATTCAATCTGACCTGATCAAATGATGAATGAA
Organism: Hypanus sabinus; assembly: GCF_030144855.1. Taxonomy (NCBI): domain Eukaryota; kingdom Metazoa; phylum Chordata; class Chondrichthyes; order Myliobatiformes; family Dasyatidae; genus Hypanus; species Hypanus sabinus. The sequence continues at coordinate 34,341,142 of NC_082708.1, read as the reverse complement.
CACCATTAGTTTTGAAATACTTTCTGTTGCAGATCATGAGTTTAAATGTTCTTCCTGTTACTGCATTGAATAGGTGAAAATGCACAATGATTATGAGAAGTTAATATGCAAGGAAAAGTGGGAAAAAAGTGAAGTTCTGATTATCTGAAATTGTCAGCATGCATACTCAGAAGGTAAGGCTTTGTCCCTTGAGCTTAGTGAGACCAGAAGGGTCACAATAGGGGTGAGAGGAAAAGTAAAGGTGCAATAGTTTGAATTACAGATTGAAAATGCAAAGGCCTGAAACAACAATCCAAAGATTTTATTTCAAATCCTACCAAGGTAGCCCGGGAACTTAAAACAACACAAAGAATGTGCTGGAGGAACTCAGCTGATCCGGCAGTTTCCATGGAAATAAATATACAGTCAACATTTCGGGCTGAGATCCTTCAGGATTGGAATGGAAGGGGAAGATGCCAGAATAAAAAGATGATGGCAGGGGAAGGAGGAAAGCTAGAAGATGGTATGTTAAGCCAGGTGGGTGGGAAAGGTAAAGAGCTGGAGAGGAAGGAATCTGATAGGAGAGGAGAGTGGGCAATAGGAGGAAGCAAAGGAGGAGGGGCACCATGGGGAGGTGATAGGCAGGTGAGGAGAAGAGGTAAGAGGCCAGAGTGGGGAACCGAAGAAGAGGAAAGGGACATCGGGTTTTACCAGTGTAGAGGAGACCGCATTGGGAGCACTGGATATAGCAGGCTATCCTAACAGATTTGCAGGTGAAGTGTTGCCTCATCTGGAAGGACTGTTCGGGGTTGTGAATGAAGGTAAAGAAGGAGGGGAAAGGGCAGATGTAGCATTTCTGTTGTTTGCAGGGATATGTGCCATGAGGGAGATTAGTGGGAAGGGGTGAATAGACAATCATGGCGGGAGGGATCACTGTGGGGGGGGGGGGAGTGGGTGGTGGAGGTAAAGCTTTGTTTGATGGTAGGATCCCATTGAAGATGACGGATGCTTGGGAGAATTAAGTGTCAGATGCGGAGGCACATGGGGTGCTAGGTGAGGACAAGAGGAACTCTATCCCTGTTAAGACAGTGGGAAGACAAGGTGAGAGCAAGTGTCTGGGAAATGGAAGAGATGCAGATGAGGGCAGAGTCAATAGTGGAGTAAGGGAAACCCCATTCTTTGAAGAACTAGGATTCCTTTGATGTCCAGGAAAGGAAAGCCTCATCCTGGGATCAGATATGGCAGAGATGAAGGAACTGAGAAAAGGGAATTGCATTTTATGGGAAACGGTGGGAAGAGATATAGTCAAGATAGCTGTGGGTGACGATACGTTTATAAAAGATGCCAGTAGACAGTTGTTTCCAGTGATGGAGAAAGAGAGATTGAGAAAGGGGAAAGAGGTGAATGGATCAAGTGAATTTAAAGGCAGGGTGAAAGCTGGAGGTAAATTTGATGAAACCAAGGAGCTCAGCATGGGTGCATGAAGCAGCACCAATGCAATAGTCAATGTAGTGCAGGAAGAGTTGGGGAGTATTACCAGAGAAGGATTGGAACATGGACTGTTCTACACAGCCAATGAAAAGGCAGGCATAACTGGGATCCATACGGGTACCCATGGCTATTCTTTGAGTTTGGAGAAAGTGGAAGGAACCGAAAAATAAATTATTGAGAGTGAGGACAAAATCTCCAAGACAGAGGAGGGTGGTGGTGGAGGGGAACTGGTTTTGTCTTTCCTTGAGAAGGAAGCAGAGAGCTTTAATGCCTTTATGAATGGAGAATAACGTGTATAGGGACTGGATATCTATGGTGAAAATTAAGTGGTCAAGCTAGGTAATTGAAGTGTCGCGGATGTAGTTTGGAAGGGTCTGAACCAAGGGGGATTGAAAATTATCGAGGTATGTGGATAAGTGTTCTGTGGGGCAAGAGTAGGCAGAGACAGAGGGCCTACCTGGACAGTCAGGTCTGTGGCCCTTGGGTAAGAGGTAGAAATGAATTTAAATTCTGTTAGTATTTTGGAATTTTATAAAAAGCTATTGGTAAAAATGACCACAAGTATTATAAAATTCCATTTGTTCACTAACACCATGCAGAGGAGGAAATCTGACAGCCTTACATGCTTTGGCATGTATGCTTGCTGTATGTGCTTCCAGACTCTCTTTTGCAGTAGATGCTGAAATGGGAAAGGAAGCTATTTCAAGTTTAACAGGAGTCCAAAAGAAAGTTCCTGGTCCAAAACATGGACTGTTCATTCCCCTTCGTAGACGCTGCCTGACCTGTGAGTTCCTCCAGCATTTTGTATGTGTTGCTCAATTTCTGTAAAGATGGACAATGTATATTGGTCTCATCTGTTTTGTCCATATGGTGCAGAATTGATAAATATACAAAATATTTACAGTTGAAATCTCTGTTATTTAAACCACAGTGCAAATTGAGATGTTTTGTGAAGTAGTTACCTCATCTTTGGTTTCCACAGTATGGTGAATACCGTATTATGACTATTGGGTGATGTGGTGCCACATTTCGTAGTGTTTCTTCATAGCTTCATTGACCCAATTGAATGCATACCTTGGGTGTAGTTGGTGTGGCATTTGCACTTTCTCCCTGTGACTGTATGGTTCTTGCTAGGTGCTCTAGTTTCTAATTATTAGTCAATTAATCGACAATTATAATTCTGGGGGGTGGTGGGAAATTCACGTGGAGTTGAAAGATATGAGAGAGGATTACAGAGAAATGTGGGGCAATAGAAAAGATGTGAAGGCTTAAGATGGACAGAAGGACCTCATTCCGTGTGTTAGAAAAATATAAAATATGAGAAATGCAATCTTACAGAAACAGATAATAAGACAAATAAAATGGTAGCTGTTAGCTAATGAAGAAGATCTAAGTGCATTATATTTACTAAAAACCAATTCAAAAATATTAATTGGAATTAATATTGATACACCGAGGACAGAAAACAACAAAGAATCATTAAATACTAAGTTCAATTTAAGGATTACTTGGAACTTTGAACAATTGTTTTTGGAATAGAGTGCCATCTAGTGCATTTATATAAAATATTCAGAATAAAATGACTTAGATCAGGGGTTCCCAACCTGGGGTTGGTTAATGGTAGGCATCCATGGCATAAATAGGTTGGGAACTCCTGTCTTCGATACAAAAATTGATTTAGGAAGAAGTGAGGAGTTACTGATTTGGAGTGAGGGGAATAAGAAGTTCTCAAGTTTTGATCCTGAATCACAACTGACCACTAGACAAGCTGAAATAATGTAACTTTAAGAAGATAAATAGGAACAGGAATAATCCCTCAAGCTCTTGGAATCTGTTTCATCGCTTTTTCCTGCTGCATGGAAACCTTGACAACAGTATATTCCAAAAATCCATTACAGTCTCCTTGAATATATTCAATAACTGAGCCTCCATAGATCTCTGGGGTAGAGAATTACAACAATTCATGCCTAAGAGGGAAGAAGTTTTTTTCTTTTAACTAATTCTGACCCTTATTTGGATTTTTAGGTGCTTTTCATGGTCTGAAGACATGCAAGTGAATACCCTTGAAGTTTTGACACTGATATAAGGTGGAAAATATGGAAGGCAGTATGTGAAAAGTGAGACCCTACAAACATGATGAGTAAAGAACTATTTTTTTTGTGATCTTGATAGAGGAACAAATATTGCAAGAGGATCAGCAATAGTTAAGAGCTGGAAATACTTAAAAGATTAGACAAAGGCTTTTGCCTGCTGACATTTCAATAGAACTTTCAAACAAAGTAGCACAAGAGAGGAATTGGGCAGAAACAAAAGTGGCATCACTTTTGAATTTACTGGATGACAGTCAGTAAGTTAGAAAGTGTTTCAATAAACAGAAGACCTTGAAGGAAGAAATAATTTATTTTCTGCATGTTTATTGCAGAGACAAGGACAAGGGTGCAGCCTTTATACGGAGAGAGAACCTTTCTGGAAACTTCCCCCTTGTCATTGTTGCAACATAGAAAGGGAGCACACTAGTACTAATGATGGAACTGAGGCGTATTGAGTGTGTTGCTATTTGTTTGTTATCTCCAGCATGAGATTACCTACTCCAGGAGTAGGACCTGCTGAGCACTTGTCTCCTTTGAACACGGTGCCTCAGGATCTTTGAAGAGCTTGTGGTGAACTACATATACCTGTCTGGACACCCCCCCCCCCCGCTGACTGCTCCTGTGGCTCCTCCCACGGACCCCTGTATAAAGGCGGTTGGAGGCAGTGCTCCTCCCTCAGTCTCCAGGATGTTGTGTGATGTTCTCTTGCTGCTGACAGTGCTCTCTTCCAGGTAATAAAAGCCTATCTCTCACCTTACGTCTCCGAGAGTTATTGATGGTGCATCAGAGCTATTGCAACTTGATGTTACTCAGGAGTCCAGAATATTAGTTAGTGCAAAATGGAAGTCTCATGTTAGTAAGTGGTTAGGCACTTTCTAACAACTTTTGTGTTTGTGTGGTCCAAAATCAATGCACATTGCAATGGAAATTTAAAAAAAAATTGGAACAGTAACAGCCTTTCATATTTACAAATGCCTCTTCAAGATCAGGCATCACCAATCCATACATTCCTGATGTTTTAACACTGTAGAATAATTTCTGGGGCTATGTTGTTTAAAGTAAGCAATAGCTTGTGCACAATCAAGTCCAATTTCTTCTCTCCATTTATTTTTACTTAGTTGAGCATCTTAATAGGGCTTGTTGGATAGCAGTCAAGTGCAAGTGTTCTATTTTTCCCTCTCTGGAAAAAATACTGAGGCTAATTGTAGCAACCTACCCCTGTGGAGACAAGGCTGGTTAATTTGCAGAACAAGAGTCTTTGTCTGGTCCAAAATCAATAAACATTACAATTGAAATGGAAGTAAAATTGAAACAGTTCAAGCTTTTCCAATTTGCAGATGCCTGTCCAAGGTCAGGTGTCCCCTATCCTAACTGTATTTTTCAAAAGAATAACCATTCTTGTTTATATTTAGATATTAAGCTAAAACTGTTTTTCATTAGCTGTCAGTACAGGCCAGGTACACAGCAGTATTTATTTCATGTTGAAATATGTAATGAGTTACAGCTTGAGATCAAAAGCTAAGAAGAAAAGAATGGCAAGTTGTGCTGCATCAAAACTTGTAACTACTGCTTCAACATGTTGTATTGACTTAGCAATTCATCCGAAACACCAACCCCCTTTGAAAGTATAACATGCCTCCTAAATTATGCTGGTAAGAAGGTTAAATTTGCAATCAGTCTCCGCAGAAAAAAAATTGTAAAGCAATTATTGCTCCCATTATACAACTTAAAGCCAAATATCAAGCTCAAGTTTATTGTCATTCAACCGTAGTCATGTATAAAGCTAAACGAAGCAACATTCCTCTGGGAACAAGGTGCAAAACACAGTACATATATCACATATATCAAATAGGAACTTACAATCTGGAGCAAAAATATATTTGTAAAAATAATTTTCCAGAATAAATAGTAAGACGTTATGAAAATGTAAGCTACTTTTTATTACATGATATTATGATCTTTGTCATACATATCTTGGATTCCACATTAATATCTTGTATCAGGATAGCTAGGAAGAAATGTATTGTCTGTCTTGGTTTAAAATAGGTTTTACGTTCCATGGGAGATGAAGCTGGGATTAGGTAACAGTTGCCAGACTCCATATAAAGTAAAATCTGAAATAGCGTGCATTAAAAGATCACCCCCTTCAAGAGATTTAAGATTTAGCTTTAACTATTCTACAAAGTTTACTTTATGTAATGTTGATGAATTAAGAGCTTCATGTAGATGTCATAATTTCAAGCAGCGTCTATTGGGACTGATCTGATTTGATGCAGTAACTGGGTTGGGTGAGACTAGAACTGGAGGTCATGTGTTAAGGGTCATAGATGAAATGCTTAAAAGAAACATGAGGAAGAACTCCTTTACTCAGAGGGTGGTGCGAGTGTGGAGTAAGCTTCCAATGGAAGTAGTGGATGTAGGTTTGGTTTCAACATTTAAAAGAAATTTGGATAGGTACATGGATGGGATGGGTATGGAGGGCTAAGATCTGGGTGCAGGACAATGGGATTAGGCAGATTAAAGGTTCTACATGGACTAGATCGGTAAAGGGCCTGTTTATTGCACATTGTTCTCTGACCCTACCTCTCTAACTGGGATATTGGCATCCATTTGGATTCTGTCACTTGCCCATTCACAACAGACAGAGGCTTAGACTAGCTTGGTAGCCAGGCCTCATTAGTCCAGGTAAATTGTGAGCACTAAGTAGGTGTCCTGTGTTAATTTGCCAAATATGTGACTAGCTTGAACTGTTGTAATACTGAGGGTGGATGTTAAACAGTGTGTACTGTTGGATCTGACAGCAGACATTTTCATGACCCCTCAGACTGAAAACAAAGTGGAGGCCTGTCGGTATAACATTATGGTGCAGGGAAAAATAATCACTTCCAAGTCCTACAACAGACACTGGTCTAACTTAAGTATTTGAGATTAGCCTCTGATTTGAAACTTATTTCCAATAAAAAAAGATGTCCCTGGTAGATCTAATGGTGATATAATACATTGATAGACCTATTGTAAATTGGGAACTTTGTAAAGAAAAATATAGAGTCAAATGGAACAAAAGTGAGCAAATGTGGAATTGGAAACTTTACAGTGCATTGAATATATAGTCCCACAGTAGATTACTAGTTCTACTTCTAACCAGGCCTAATACAGCTACATCTGCAAACACTCAGACATAAGTATTTAATGCACTGCTTGCGATGCTGCATGAGCCATAAACCTTACGGAAAATTTACTGTAATGTTCCGAATGGCCCATGAGTGCATTATAAGTGCACTGTGCATTATCCTAGTTATTTAAAATAGTTGGTTTTCTTCAGAAATGCTTTGTCATTTTAAGAATTAGTGGCTGGATTATCCATGTTTTAGACAGTGAGTATTTTGACTATCTTCTAGAAAATAATTGGATTACCATCAACCACAGCAGGAAAACGTTCTGGCTGCTCTTTCTGCTTGTATATTATAGAAAGATGCAATTTAATCCTACCTTTGAACTCACTAAGTGGAGAGTTATATGGGTGCAAAATTGTAATGTCTTGTATTTTACAAGAATGCCTGAATGTTGAGACCCTGTTGAACCTAGTTGCAGGACCTCTATAGCATAATGTATGTGTGGTGAACTACATATACCTGTCTGGACACGCCCCCTGCTGACTGCTCCTGTGGCTCCTCCCACAGACCCCGGTATAAAAGCGATTGAGGTCTGAGACTGGCCTCTCTGTCTCCAGGATGTAGTATGGTGATCAACCACTGCTTGTTCCTTCTTCCAGTCAATAAAAGCTGATATCTCGCCTTTACGTCTCAGAGAGAGTTATTGATGGTGCATCAGTATGTATGCTTTAGCTAATAATTCAGAGATGCTATCAGGCAATGGTTCAAAGAGAAGTCAGTAGCAAGGAAGATCTAAACTTTCTTTACACCATGAAAACAGTTAATATTTATCTTTTCTGAACTCTTTTAACATTGACTCTTTTTCTTCCCATATGGTTGAAAACCACAACCCTTCCACATGCAGGCCTTTCTTAAAATTGCAGTCAGAGACCAAATCAGTTGTTAGAAGCACATTTTTTGGGAAGAAGTAATAAGTGCTGGGGATAAAGGAGACTCCAGACTCCAGAACAAATATGATAAGGAGAGATGTCAAGGTTTATTATGGAAAGCTCATGGTGTAGAGGGTTAACATATTGGCTTAGACAAAGAATTGATTGGTGAACAGGAGACAAATTGGTAATTTTACTGGTTAGTCAGAGGTAATGAGCAGTGTGCCAGTGTGATCAGTTCAGGGCTCAGCTCTTTACAATTTACAGTATATAAATGCCTTAGGTGAAGCAGCAAACGACACGGTTGATAAATTTGCTGTTGCCATAAAAATTGGTAGGAAAGTAAGCTATGATGTTGGCAAAAGAAGCCTGTAGAGAGATGAAAATTAGTTGAGTATGTGGTTGGGGGTGTGGATCGTGGAGAATGATATGAGAACTGGAAATACTCCATATTGGCAGAAACAAAAGATTTGCATTATCTGAGCAGTGAAAGATTGCAGGGCTTTAAGATGCAGAGGGACTTGGAATTCCTTTTGCGTGATCTGCAAAAAGCTAGAAGTTCAATATGTAACTAGGAAAGCTAACAGAAGTTAATAATTTATTGTTGGATTTTTCTGATTTAAGGAATGTTGTAAATGTATTGGGAACAGAGAAGATTGGCTTTGGGGCCACAAATCTCTATCAGCAATTTGGCTGAGGAGAATGACTGTTGTATTTCTAAGTTTGATGATGATGGAGGAGCATGTTAAAGAAATGCTTCGGGGGATATAGACAACCTAAGAGAGTGAATGGTAATGTGGCAGATGAAATAAAATATGGTAAAAATATAAGGTTATCCTCTGTGGTGCACACATACAGAAAAGTACAGTGGTTGTTAAATGATGATGATGTTTAAATGGTCATGTGTTCTTGTGCAGCGGGCAGTTAAGAGGATAAATGGTATGTTAACCTTGATTATGAATACAGGAGAATAGAAGTATTATTGTATTAACATAGGGCACTGGTAATGCTGGAGTATTCTTAAGTGGGAGTGTGTTCAGCCTGAATTCACAGTCCATGTAGGTACCCATGACATGGGAAGGACGGGTGGCGAGGTTCTGCCTAGGGAGTTCACGGAGTTATGTGCTGAGTTAAAGCGGAGGACCTCCAGGGTTGTGATCTCAGGATTGCTACCCATGCCACATGATAGTGAGTTGAGAACTGGGAAGATAATACATGGCTAAGGAGTTGGTGTAGGAGGGGAGGGCATAAGATTTTTGGATTATTGGGCTCTCTTCCAGGGAAGGAAGGATCTGTATGTTTTGGATGGTTTGCACCTGAACTGGAGTGGGACTAATATCCTAGTGGGAAGGTTTGTTAATGCTGCATGGTGAGGTTTAAACTGGAGTTGCAGGGGGATGGGAACCAGAGTGCAGAACAGTTAGTGGAGAGGTTGTGGAGTGAGATGTTGGTAAGTCCTCAGACAAAGTTCGGAATCAAAAAGTTGAGCGTGGTTGTATTTCAATGCAAGAAGTATCGTAGGGAAGGTGGATAATAGTGCTGAAGATGAGGTAGCCGGTTTACAAACAGAGGCAATGTGTAGTGAGGAGAGGCTATTGATAGAGCAAAATTGCAGTTAACAGGATGTTGCAGCTTAAAAGGCAGACAAAATCAGAAAGGGTGAAAAATGGACTGAAGGTGTTATGAATACTCGTAATATACTACGGAATAAGGCAGATGAACTTGTAACATTGTCGCAGATCGGCATGTAAGATGTTGTAGGCTAGGGGTGGCCAACCTTTTACATTCCATGCATCAGTTTTTTCACGCACGAGTTCAAATGCGTACATGATATATTGATTTAAAATAAAAACAAAATAAGCATTACTTACCTTAATGAGACTTTTAATGAATATATTTTGTCTTCTTTTGATTTCTTCCTTTTTCTTAAACACATATTCTTTCCCTAATTCAGACCCAAGCACTGGCTTCAGTTTTCCTTCTATTTCAGTCTGATGTTGTGGTTTATAGTGTCTATTAAGATCGTGTCCTCTATTATGTGAGAAAGTGTTTTCATAAACAATGCACAACGGTTTTCCTGACATACCTGCTATAAATAAGAACTCATTTTCCCACTGTTCATTGAATTCACGCTTACTATCACTTTCTGCTTTTCTTTTGCACTGTGATGGGAACTGAATGTAAAAACAAGGCTTAATTTTTGAAAAAGTACAAAACTGCAAATGTTCACAAAGGATGAACAAAGCACAACACTGTAGCGCATGAGTGTCAATTGTAAACTGACTGGCAAAAACCTGCGAAGCACCACTGGTGCAGGCACCTGGCACCTCAGGATCAAGCAAGTATCAAATGTTTATTGAACAGTTATGGAACGACTGCAGAACAAAAGTCCTTCTTTCCTAGTTTGACTCATCGAACATTTTTTAAAATTGAAAACAGATTAATGTGAAAGAAGGTAACATTTGCCAAAAAATGTGCACGAAATAATAAAATTGTTAAAAATAATTGCTGTGTTTTAGATTAATTCTCAGTAAACCCCATTTCTAGCTCTAAGCTACTTGAATTCCTGTTATAGATTTTTACCTACAAATTGGTTTTTGGTTAATACTTTTTGCATGAGTAAGCTTAATTTTTAATATTATCACTGGGGTGCAATGTGCCTCTTCTAATCTTCCAATGTGCCACTTCTGGCACATGCGCCATAGGTTGGCCATCCCTGGTGTAGACATTGCTGAATCATGGCTGAAAGATGATTATAGCCGGGAGCTTAATGTCCAAGGATACACATTGTATATAAAGGACAAGCAGGAAGGAAGAGCAGTTGGTGTTGCTCTGTTGGACCCAAAAGTTTCTTCAGATACCTAAAGTGTAAAAGAGAGGGGAGAGTGGAAATCGGTCTACTGAAAAACGATGCTGGAGAGGTAGTAATGGGGGGCAAGGAAATGGCGGATGAACTGAATAAGTATCTTGCATGAGTCTTCACTGTGGAAGACATTAGCAATATAGTAGAAGTTCCAGGTGTCAGGATTCATGATGTGTGTGAAGCTTCCATTACTAGGGAGAAGATTCTTGGGATACGGAAAGGTCTGAAGGTAAATAAGTCACCTGGATGGCGTACACTCCAGCTTTCTGAAAGAGGTAGCTGAAGAAATTATGGAGGCATTGTAATGATCTTTGAAGAATCACTAGATTCTGGAAGACTGGAAAATTGCAAATGACACTCCACTCTTCAAGAAGGGAGAGAGGCAGAAGAAAGGAAACTATATACCAGTTAGTCTATCCTCAGTGGTTGGGAAGATGTTGGAGTTGATTATTAAGGATGAGCTCTCAGGGCACTTGGAGGCACAGGATAAAATAGGCCATAGTCAGCATGGTTTGCTCAAGGGAAAATCTTGCCTGACAAATCAGTTGGAATTCTTTGAAGAAATAACAAGCAGAACAGACAAAGGATAATTGGTTGATGTTGTGCACTTGGATTTTCAAAAGGCCTTTGACAAGGTGCCACATATGAATCTGCTTAACAAGCTGTGAGTCCTTGGTATTACAGGAAAGATTCTAGGATGGATAAAGCAGTGGCTGATTGGCAGGAGGCAAAAAGTGTGAATAAAGAGATCCTTTTCTGGCCGGCTCTGATGACTAGTGGAGTTCCATAGATGGCTGTGTTGGGACTGATTCTTTTTGTGTTATTTGTCAATGATTTGTTGCAAAGTTTGCAGATGATATGACGATTGGCAAGAGGGGCAGGTTGTTATGAGGAAGTAGAGAGGCAACAGAAGGACTTAGACAGATTAGGAGAATGGGCAAAGAAGTGACAGATGGAATACAGTATCAGGAAGTGTAAGGTCATGCACTTTGGTAGAAGAATTAAAATGGTTCACTATTTTCTAAGTGGAGAGAAAATACAAAAACTGAGGCACAAGCGGACTTGGGAGCCCTTGTGCAGGATTCCCTAGAGGTTAATTTGCAGGTTGAGTCTGTGGTGAGAAAGGCACAGGTGATGTTAGCATTCATTTCAAGAGGACTAGGTTATAAAAGCAAGCATGTAAAGTTGAGATTTTATAAAGCACTGGTGAGCCTCACTTGGAGTATCATCACCCAGTTTTTAGCCTTTTACCTTAGAAATGATGTGCTGAACCTGAAAAGGAGGTCTACAAAAATGATTCTTGTCATATGAAGAGTGCTTGATGGCTCTAGGCCTCTATTCACTAGAATTCAGAAGATTGATTGTGACCTAACTGAAATCTATTGAATGATGAAAGGCCTTGATAGAGTGGACATGAAGAGGATGTTTCCTATGGTGAGAGAGTCTAAGACAAGAAAACACAACCTCAGAACAGAGTGGCACCCTTTTAGAACAGAGATGAGGAGGAATTTCCTTAGTCAGAGAGTGGTGAATCTGTGGAATTCCTTGCCACAGGCAGCTGCGGAGGCCAAGAGTTTATGTATATTTAAGGCAGAGGTTGATAGATTCATGATTGGTCAGGGCATAAAGGGATATGGGGAGCACAATGAGATTGGGGCTGAGAGGAAAATTGAATCAGCCATGATGAAATGGCACAGCAAACTCGAAGGGCTTAATGGTGTAATTCTGCTCCTATATCTTATGGTCTTATGGAGACCTGGTATCCTTCCTTACGTATCAATGTACTTGTCATTGAAGAAGTGCAGTTAAGATTCATTAGACTGATTCCAGAGATATCAGGGGATATTGAGTATACTACAATTATATTCTGTGGAGTTTAGAAGAATAAGAGGAGAGATAGAAGGCAAAGTTTTCTTTGGTTGGAACAGTCCAGCACTGGGCGACTCTGTTTCAAAATAAGAATAGGCTGTTTCGGGCTGAGGTAAGGAAATTTTTCTTCATTTGGATGCTGATAAATCTTTGGAGCCTCTATTCTGGAAGGCTGTAGAGACTCAGCCATTGTGTTCATCACAGATTGATGGATTTCTGTATTAAGGGAATCTAGAGTTTTGGTGGTGTTGCTGGAAAATGTTGCTGAAATAGAAGATCAGTCAGGGTGACAATGAATGGCATTATACCTTCTTCAAAGAATGGTGGAAGTAGTGTCTGAATATTTTAAGGAACAGATAGAGATTCTTGATAAACAAGGAATTGAGAGGTTACTGGGGGTAGTCACGAAAGTGGAATTGTTGTTATAATCAGATCAGCCATGAGGTGTTGAATGGTAGAGCAGGACCGGGCACCGGGTGGCCTACTCCTGTTCCTAGTTTGTATCTTTGTATTTAAAGCTGGACATGCAGTAAATTATTTACTGGTGGGTCTTCTTCCTACCTTCCCATCAAATACAAAGTTGAAGCTTTATTCCATTTGATACCTGCTATGTTTCCCACAATTTTGGAGCTTCTAATGAGCACATAAAGGGTGTTTTGCCAACTTAAATTTTAAAATTTTCTCACTGATGGAGCTTGAGCCTTTTGTTTTTAAGATGTTCCTCCCAGACATTTTTTTTTCCATTCAACTGTCTAACTTGCATTCTCATGCAGTGCCCACAGAGACTGTTCCTTAACTCACCCAATTGCCATTGAATCTGTTTATGCTATTATCTCTAAGATGAACACTCTCCATTCGGACTTAATTTGGTTTATAATTTGATAAGAAGCAGACTTTATTCTCACCAGTGAATGGATGGCACCAGCCTTTCATTACATTTCGATTTTCCTGCAGACTTTCTGTTGGCTTTGGCACTGATCTTGCTATGACAAGGGAGAGATCTTGGCATCCTGATCTTTACAGAAGACATGAGTCCTGTTAAGCAAGTAACTTCCCGGATGGTTGATAAAATGCTTTTACTGGCCTCACAAAATATAAATTACTGAAACTAATCCTGTCTTTGCATTTTGCCTGTAATTCTCTGAAGTTGGTTCCAGGCTCCTGATAATTTTCTTAAATCGCAGTGAGTTCCCAGATATGGTTGTTTGGCCGGTCTATATTAACTAATCAATGACCTTGTGGGAAATTTATGGACAGTGGGGATAGGAGAGTACATGGGATAAAATGGATTTTTACATTGAATCAAGGTCAGATGTCACGCTGACCAAATCATAAAAATAACCACCAGGTGGAGCAGATGTGCTAAATATTTTACAGCAACTGTAAAGAATGAAAACGAAGGAAAGATTTTTGACCATAAACTGCCTTTCTCAGGAAAGCTGGAAGTGCTTTACAGCCAGTGAAATACTTCTGAAGTTTAGTCACTGTTGTAATGGGCAAATGTAGCAACCAGTTCATGCACAACTAAATTCCACGAACAGCAATGAGTGATGACTGGGCTTTGACCTTTTTCTCCCACTTACATATTCCTAAATCTGTTGCCTCTCAGAAACTCTCAAATAGGCATCAGATTTCCATATATTCTTCCTTGCCTATGCTCTGTGCTATTCAGCTCAATGAAGGCACTAGTGACAGTTTTCAGAGAAATTGCAGTGCCAGAACCCTTAAGAACAGAGAGTGATACAATCTGATCTCAGTGTTATAGGACAAGGAGGTGCAACTAGCAGGTGACACTTATGCCAATAGGTTAGCAATTTTTATGATTTCCAAAACCTCAGAATGCCCAATTACTTTACAACCCATGATATACTTTTCACATAATGTAGGAAAGAGGCAGTCAAATTGCAAACAGCAAGGTTCCAAAAATATCAATGTGATAATGATAAACTTCTGGGGATATTGATTGAAAAAAATTGCTGCCAGAAGAAGTGGTGGATGTGGATTCAATTATAATATTTAAGTGGAGTTTGGAAGGGTTTAGATGAGATGTGTGTGGGCAGATGAAACTAGGCAGGATGTTGCGGATAACCACTTGCCTCACCACTGAAATGTTCCCACAACTTTCAAGGACACTTCATCTAATTTTCTTGTTATTTATTGCTTATTTATTTATTTATGATTATTCTTTCTTTTTTTTCTATTTCTCCAGTTTGTTGCCTTTTACGCACTGGTTGAATGCCTAGTTGGTGCAGTCTTTCATTGATTCCATTATGGTTATTATTCTATTATGGATTTATTGAGTATGCCTGCAGGAAAATGAATCTCAGGGTTGTATGTGGTGAAATATATGCACTTTGAGAATAAATTTACTTTGAACTTTGAAAACAAGATGGCACAGGCTTGATGGGCCGAGAGCCCATTCAGTGCTGTAGGCTCTGTGACTCAATTAAATATTTTGGTGAAGAACCTTTTTGGCTTCTGATGCATTGCACCAATTCACACTCCCCTTTCCCTGGTCCCACAGGCATATGAGCATAGGAAAAGCAATTCTTGTTCCTTTACTTCTTTCCCATCCTCGCTAGCACTGATTTAACCTACAGTATATTTATTTCAACTTAGTATTCTTTTAGACTCTTAACAGAACTAGGAGAAAGCCATTCAACTATGAAGTCCATGGTAGCTTAAAATAAAGGCATAGTGGTAATCAAACAATTCAGAGATAAGAGTTTAAATACTGGCTACTATAGTATTTAAATTTGGCTAATAATTTGAAATTTGAGAAAAAAGGGTGATCGTAAGCCTGGTAAAAACCCATCTGGTTCACCATTGCCAAGAGAGGAGAAAATCTACAGCCTACAAATATAATTGATCCTAGCAAGGTATTCTAAGCAAGGACATTTATTACTATGGCAAAAACATTGTAAATTCAAGCTACTAAGATATGTAAAGCCTACTAGTAAGTAATTCTATTGATGAATATGGTGATGATTGAAACGGATTGTAAGAGAGTTTATGTTGTCAGAGCTCTACTGAACCTTTCCATATGTTAAAATACCTTGACAAAAACACTAATCTTGATGTGAAACTGGATGTTGTCCAGATGTTGCAATGATCTCAAAGAACCATACACTTGGGGAAAGAATCTCACTGATGTTTGAAGTGAAAGGTGGAAAAATGGAAACAAAATTCTAATTTCTCAACCTCCTTTGTTTATTCCAGACCAAGGGCCAAATTTGATAGATGAAACCTGGCTGGCAAATGGTCTTGGCCTGAAACATCAACTGTTTTGCTCCTCTCCATAGATGCTGCCTGACTTGTTGAGTTTCTCTGGCATTTTGTATGTGTGGCAAAGAAAAACATAGATTGGGCAGATATCAAGAACATGAAAACACTGTCTGCTCCAGAGGTATTTCCACGTATGGGAGCCAAGAATCACTATAAGGAGAATGCCACACATTGGTTTTTCAAATCCCAGCCTGTACCTCATCTTTTGAAGGAAAAGTTTAGAGAGAAGTTGAAATGATCAGACGAAGCATGCTGAATTTTCTTATTCAGTCATTCCCATGGAGAAATACAGATCACTAGTTTGCTCAGTCAAGAGGAGAACAGATCTTTTGACATATATCACAGCAGATTAGAAGAATGTTCAATTATTAATATTCAACTTGGACTATTCCAACATATTAGATTTCCATTAGGGGAAGTACTAGCTTTGGCATTTTCCTGAGGAAAATGGATGTGTTGTTCCAAGCTTGCCAAGCTATATGCCACAGGTTTCCTATACTTGTGTCTGAAATTAAAGAGTAGTATGAGGGTAATTGATAAGTTTGTGGCCTAAAGTAGAAGGAGTCAATTTTAGAAAACCTAGCACATCTATTTTTCAACATAGTCCCCTCCTACAGTTACACAATTAGTCCAGCGGTTGTGGAGCATATGGATCTTCGACCTCCAGAAATTGTTCACAGCAGGGGTGATTGATAAGTTTGTGGCCTAAGGTAGAAGGAGGTGAGTTATTAACCTCAAACTTTCTGCATTATCACTCCAAGAGTTAAACTGCATGTGCATGTAACATGAACTGTATAACTCATCTCCTTCTACCTTAGGCCATGAACTTATCAATCACCCTCATATTACAAGGGAAATCCAGTAGATTATTTTGATAATGCTTAAAAGAAAGAGTATGGTGTAGGAAAACTAGGCGCTTCTTTGCTACCTCAGAAGTAGTTCCATCTGGCTGTAAGATAATTGTTAAAAGACTCCAGCCATTTGCAGTCTAGCAACACCGAATAGACCTTGTGCAAAGAATTTGAAGGCACTTAAGGCATCCTTCAGATTTATGAACTATCATGGACATTTCCTCCTGTTGACAAGCTGAGTTTGGACTCTACAAGTTGCTGAACTACAAGGGAACGTAGATGTTGGCAAGGAAGCCAGAACTAGACAATAATAGCCAAACCAGTTCATAGGTTCTTGATAACTTTGATGCAACAGAGATGTTTCAGATGTGCTCTGGTGCATTGACTTATAGAGCTGGTGTAGTTTTATCACACTGGATGTCATGGCCAAAAGAGATCTGATTCTTGCATGAGAGTCTCTTTCTGGATCAGACTAATCATACTTATGACTAGGCAAAATAGTATTTGGTGGTCATTTATGGAGTAATAAAGTCCCACAACTATTCATGTGGTGAAACTTTATAATTCTTATAGATTGTACACCCCTGCAGAGTATGTTTAGTCAACAAAAAAGAGCAGTTAAAATGCCTTGGTTAGAGTGTTAACACTGAATGCGTATAGCTGTATTCTGGAGTATAAGAATAGATCAGGATATCTCCGGAAGAAGATGGCGCCAGTGAACAATGTGATCGAGGACGACATACTCCTGATGGTTCAAGAAACTACTTCTTTCACTTCTTTTACATCTTCATTTTCTTTCACATGTGGTTCTGCAGCTGTTGGAGCTTATGATCTGCATTTTGGTGGTGTGTTTTTGGGTCAATTGAATGATCTGGCTCTTTGCTCTCTCCGATAGGGTTCCGTAAGATTTCGAGCAAAGCATGCGGTCTCGAGGCCTAGAAACCTGGAGAAGGGACTTGGGACCATGATTGACTCCATTTTTTTGTTGGTCTCACCAATTAAAGTATTGAGGAATATTGAAATCATCGAGGTGAGTCTGGATGACAAGTGGGTCTCTTGCTTGTTGCTGCCAGAGGAAGGTGTCACTTGCCCTTGATTCTGTCCATGGATGGTGCCCCTCCTGGATCTTGTGTAAGGGTTAATCACTGCGGTTTGTGGATTAGAATCTGGTGTTCACATTATAATGTGTTTCTGGTCTCCAGCCGGTCTTTTTTTTTTGTTGCTGTTTTGGGTGAATTTTATCGTGTTTACATGAAGCTAATGAACACTAAGCTGAACTGGGTTTTTTTTGCACATGGGGGAGGTTGCTTGATGTTTTTCTTTGAACCCATTCCAAGCTTTTCTATGTTTCGTGGCCATCTGTGGGGAAGATGAATCTCAGGATTGTATCCAACCTATTGCCTTGTTACATTGTACATTGTTACATTGCTGGTGTTTAGGGCTGTGATGAAGGACCTCCATCTCTGGCGATGTTCTGGGCTTTCATTATCGTGTCAGCAGCTTGGTTTTCACTTTCTGTCAGTCATGTATCAATACATCATCCATATCAACAATCTGGATGATGATGTGGTTAGCTGGATTAGCAAATTTGTGGATGACACCAATATTGGGGGTTTAGTGGGCAGTGAGGAAAGCTATCATGGCTTGCAGGGGGGATCTGCATCAGCTGGAAAAATAGGCTGACAAATGACAGATGGAATTTAATGCAGACAAGTGAGAGGTATGACCAACCAGGGCAGGTCTTACGCAATGAACGGTGGAGCAGTGAGGAGTGTGGTAGAACAAAGGGATCGGGGAATACAGGTCCACAATTAATTGAAAGTGGCATTACAACTAATGGAATGATGAATCAGAATGCATGTGATTTGGAGATGTTAGCATGTAGTGTTTCTGTTTGTTTGAAATGAACGAAACAGAAAGAACAAGGAGACAATGTTTGAAACAAACAGTCTTGTGTTTGTATGATACTGTACATCACAGAGTTTGTTTATCTAGAAGCACGGCTCTAGTTTTAATTGTGATTACTCTAAATGACAGTTGTATGATGAAGACCATCTAAGATATTATTAGTTGCAATCATCAAAGGAAGCAAATGAGGATTTGCCAGTTGGAAGTTTCTCTTCCAGTACTGTGGATGGAGGACGTGACTGGACAGGAGATGTGACCATCTACTGGTAATGCACAAACTGAGCTATATCACAACAATCAAAGTGATAACCAGAAAAACTGGAAATCAAAGAATACCGTAGATGCTGGAAATCTAAAACCTAAACAGAAATGACTGGAAAGACTAGATCAGGAAGAGTATTTAGAACGGGAAGCTGAGTTAATGTTAAAATTCAAAGACCTTTGTCAGAGAGAAAAGTGTTAAGTTGCTGAGAAGGTGGAAGGTTTGGAGAGGTATAGGCAGATTGACAATGTAGATATGTTGAAACATAGCTATCATTCAAAGTATCTTCAAATCTAAAGCCATGCCCATGGTTCTGGCCTTCCTGAAACTTAATTATCTAGCCTTTGTTTTCATGGGCAGACAATTCCCAGGGTTCATTAAAAGTCAGACAAATAGAGAAATAAATATTTTGTGTTTACAGCTGCTTTCTTGCATACCACTGGGAAGGTATTGTTTAAAATAGCTGTGATGAGATGCCAACTAGAACATAAGGCTCCCATTCCAGCTTTACCTTTTATTTAGATCACGGCTGATCTATTGCTTCAGTACCAGTTTCCTACATTAAGCTTATTTCCACAATTCCTAGAAATAATCTCTGTCTTGAATAACAACACACACAAAAAGCTGGTGGAATACAGCAGGCCAGGCAGCATCTATAGGGAGAAGCGCTGTCGACGTTTCGTCCTGACGAAGGGTCTCGGCCCGAATTGTTGACAGTGCTTCTCCCGATGGATGCTGCCTGGCCTGCTGTGTCTCACCAGCATTTTGTGTGTGTTGTTGTTTGAATTTCCAGCATCTGCAGATTTCCTCGTGTTTGCTCTGTCTTGAAAATCTCATTACTGAGTAGAGAATTCCAAATATTTGGAAGATATTTCTTCTTACCTCTGTCCTGAATAATCAATCTTCTGATTCAAGACAGTGATCACTAGTTAGCCAGGGAAAACCCCAATTCCGCGTAGGCCCTGCCGAACCCATTAAGAATTTTTCACTTTTCCAAGTCTTGGCAGTGTGGATTTTGGATCAAAAAGGCTGTACAGTATTGGATGAGATTTTGTACCAGAAACAAGAAGTTCATTGCTGTGTGTGACCAGCAGGGAAGTGGAGCAGAGAAGCAAGAATCAGAAGTGTCAAGCTCACAGGCGACATCATCAGTGTGATAATTCTTTATTTATTCAGATACAACACGGATTAGGCCCTTCCAGCACTTCAAACCACTGTCCAGCAATTCCCCGATTTAATCCTAGCCTAATCAACGATCCTAGCCAATTTACAACGACCAATTAACCTACTAACTGGTATGTCTTTCGACTGTGTGGAGAAACAGGATCACCCAGAAGAAACCCATGCGGTCAGGGGAGAACGTACTAACTCATTCCAGGCAGTGGCGAGAATGTTATAAACGGGAAGGCTCGGCTTCCACGATAACTTGGGATACTAGTGTGGGGCAGCACAACAGTACAGCTAGTGGAGCTGCTGCATCATAGCACCAAAGACCTGGTTCAATCCTGACTCTCGGTACCTTCTGTGCGAAGTTTACATATTCTCCATGTGACTGCACTGGATGTCTCCAGGTGCTCTGGCTTCCTTCCACATCCCAAGGACATGCGGGCGGGCAGGTTATTAGCCGCTGTCAATTGGACCCCATAGCGTGGTAGCAGAATTAAGGGCCATTGATGAGAATATGGGAGGTTATTAATAAGACAATAGGGAGAATAAAATGTAGGTTTGGTATCAGTGATTGATGGTTGGTGTAGATTCAATGGGCTGAAGGGCCTGTTCCTCTGCTGAATATCTTTGTGGCTCTACTTCTGTAAGCTCAGGTTGCCACATCTGATAAGCCTTCGTACTTACTAGGAGTCATTTCTAGAAGCCTTGAATTTTGCCGATTGCATTTAGCAGACTGACTAAGCCTGTTACATGGAAATTGAGGTGTAACTCTTTTACTTGCCAAGGACTGGAAACAGAACCTCCAAGTTTAACATCGGAGTTGCTTACTTTCAGGGAAGTTGAATTGCTCACAGGAAGGGTTACGTGTGCCAAGTTATTTACATTTGTTTTATTTTACAAGACCAGTACCTGTAAAAAATATCATTTTGTTTCCTTCCTGGATTTGAAAATAATGCAGCATCTACTGATCTTTTTTGTTCAGTTTTAGCTGACTATAGATATTACTAACACAAGAGATTCTGCAGATGCTGGAAATTCAGAGGGATACACATTATATTTTGTGAAGTAGCAGGATACTAACATCTGTTAAAAGGATAATCTGGAATAGAAATATTGGACACTGTGGTTAAATAAATTAAGTGACTAAAGAGTCCATTGCATTTCATTACTTCTTGAAAAACAGTACTCAAGTTCAGCAAGATCAGATGATTTCAGACTCTTCCTCAAGTCAAGTCAACTTTTATTGTCATTTCGACCATAACTGCAGGTACAGTGCATAGTAAAAATGGGACAACGTTTTTCAGGACCATGGTGTTACATGACACAGTACAAAAAACTAGAATGAACTACATAATA
Source organism: Hypanus sabinus (assembly GCF_030144855.1). Lineage (NCBI taxonomy): Eukaryota > Metazoa > Chordata > Chondrichthyes > Myliobatiformes > Dasyatidae > Hypanus > Hypanus sabinus. Next base: position 34,319,979 of record NC_082708.1, on the reverse strand, counting down.
AAAAAACAACACAGAGAAAGCTACACTAGACTACAGGCCTACACTGGACTGCATAAAGTGCACAAAAACAGTACAGGCATTACAATAAATAATAAACAGGATAGTAGGGCAAGGTGTCAGTCCAGGCTTTGGGTATTGAGGAGTCTGAAAGTTTGGGGGAAGAAACTGTTACATAGTCTGGTCGTGAGAGCCTGAATGCTTTGGCGCCTTTTCCCAGATGGCAGGAGGGAGAAGAGATTGTATGAGGGGTGCATGGGGTCCTTCATAATGCTGGTTCCTGAGCAGATCATAAGGGAATTGACAAAGGCTTGTCCCCCAAGCTGATGGTTGATTTAAATGCAAATTATGCTAATTGAAACCTGATTATTCAATGAAGTTCACAGTCATGTATATTACTCCAGATCTTGTATTACCTCCTATTTAATAGATAACTATTGAGATTTGTAAGATTAAATAAACTTTAAGGAAAAAACAAACTTTTTTTGGGTCCATCATTTTACTGAAAATTATGGAACAGTTCCGATAACAGCCCTGCTGGAGGATTCAGCAGACCAGGCAGCATCTGTGGAAAAGAGTACACAGTTGACATTTCAGGCCAAGACCCTTCATCAGGACTGAATAAAAGATGAGGTCAGAGTAAGAAGGTGGGGGGTGAGGGGAGGAAAAAGTACTAGATGGTAGGAGATAGGTGAAACAGGGAGAGGGAGAAGGGTGAAGTAAAGAGCTGATTGGTGAAAGAAATAAAGGGCTGGAGAAGGTGGAATCCGAAAGGAGAGGGTAGAAGAGCATGGAAGAAAGAAAAGGGGGAGGAGCACCAGAGGGAGGTGATGGGCAGGGAAGGAGATAAGGTGAGACAGGGAGATGGGACTGAGAAATGGTGAAGGGGGGCTGTTACCAGAAGTTTGAGAAATCGATGTTCACACCATCAGGTTGGAGGCTACCCAGATGGAATACAAAGTGTTGCCCCTCCGACTGGAGTATGGCCTCATCGTGGCAGTAGAGGAGGCCTTGGACTGACATGTTGGAATGGGAATGGGAAGTAGAATTGAAATGGGTGGCCAATTGAAACAGGGAATCCTGTTTTTTCTGGCATATGGAGTATGGGTGCTTGGTGAAATGGTCTCCCAATCTATGTTGGGTCTCACCGATATACGGGAGACCACACTGGGAGCACGGCATAAAGTAGATGACCCCAACAGACTCACAGGTGAAGTGTTGCATCACCTAAAAGGAATCTTTGATTCCCTGAGTGGTAGTGAGGGAGGAGGTGTGGGGCAGGTTCCACTTGCAGCACCTTATACTGTATTCAATCTGGGTAGTGCCTAACCTGATGGCATGAACATTGATTTCTCGAACTTCTGGTAATAGCCCCCCTCTCACTTCACCATTCCCCATTCCTGTCTCCCTCTCTCACCTCATCTTCATACCTGCCCATCACTTCCCTCTGGTCCTCCTCCCCCTTTTCTTTCTTCCATGCTCTTCTACCTGTTTCTAACAGATTCCCCCTTCTAAGCTCCTTTATTTCTTTCACCAATCAACTTCCCAGCTCTTTACTTCACCCCTCCCTCTCTCCTGGTTTCATCTATCACCTACCACCTTGTACTTCTTCCTTCCCTTCCCTCCGCTTTTTACTTTGACTTCTCCACTTCTTTTCCAGTCCTGATGAAGGGTCTCGGCCCAAATAGTCAACTCCACTCTTTTCCAGAGATGCTGCCTGGCCTACGGAGTTCCTCCAGCATTTCATGTGTGTTGCTTTGATTTCCAGCGTGTGCAGATATTCTTGTATTTGTGATAACATCCCTGACTGAAAATTTGTGTGGCTTTTACAGAAAATTTATCTTTGAACTTTTCACTTTTGCGCAAAGTGCTGTGCCCTCTGCATCTCAAGGTAATAAACAACAATAGAGATGTCTTTACATTTGACTGTGGCTGGTAAACGTTAAATGTGTGTGTTATTCACATTGCAGAAGTGGTATTAATATAATAATTTTACTCTTGTTCAAGCCTGTCGTGTATGTTTGAATCTGTTTCTGTTGGGTTAAACCTCTGGCACTGTGTGCTTCTGAAAATGATCAGTTTAAGAGCAGCTTAAGCTTCTGGCAGAGGTCCCCTGGTTACCTAGTAATTTTATTTTATGCATATTGTCAGCATGAGTTGCATCTGTTGGAAAAGCTTTAACTGAAATTTTCCAGAATAGTGAAGCAATGGAGTATTAATTTTGAAAAGAAAATCCACAAGTTTTGCAGCAATATTTAATATTTAAATATAATTGTGAGTTTGCCTTGGACACCCTGAAATCTTGCAAGATCACCAGAATCCCCCTTCTCCCAGCAGCAATTATTCTGCACTAAAGACATTGGATTCCCAATAGGAAAGTCCTTGCTGTCTGGTTTTGGGTGTTGAGGAGCAAGGGCAGCGCAGGACAGTCAAAGCAAAACTTCCAAAGAGGCCATAAGCGAGTTGTTTGCCATTTTTAGCATGCAATTCCACAGCTAAGTTCGTTGGTGTTCTGGCATTTCACTGTGCCGCTATAAAATTTAAGAACAGTTGACAGTATGTCTCTGCCTCATTTCAGATGTTTAGCGGATCTGCGTAATGTTACTAGGGTGCTGTCTTGGCATATACTTGAATATGACACACATTTCAAGAGAAGAAATCATCCAGCTTGACATGACATCAACGTCTAATACAGCCACAGGTTCACCGCATTACTGATTCCCCAAAAATTTGGAGTTCAGATAACACATATATCACTGCAAACTTCAAAAATTCCCCAGAAGAGGAGCTACTCTCACTGTCTAACAATATGCATGTAATTTGGCTCAGAGAATCTATTTGGAAATGGCCATGAAGCCTTAGTCCTTCTCTGCCCTCTGCAAAACAGAGACTGTTTTGTTTTGTAGTGAGGTAATACTCTCCCTTCTACTAAGGATATTGCCATCTCTGGAGTGACAAGAACATCAGCCGAGGAGAATGATGAAGTTTTTCTAAAAGAAAAGAAATTAGGCAGGAAATTATAAAAAATAAAGTTTAGTTAGGAGAGGTTGTTTGCAGGTGAGAGGATGCCTAACTAGTGGAAGACTTTTACATAGAAACATAGAAATCTACAGCACAGGCTCTTTGGCCCACAATGATGTGCTGACCATGTAACCCACTCTAGAAACTACCTAGAATTTCCCTACCACATAGCCCTCTATTTTTCCATGCTCCATTAACCTATCTAAGAGTCTCTTAAAAGACTCTATTGTATCTGCCTCCATCACCATTGCCAGCAGTACATTCCACACACCCACCACTCTGTGTGAAAAAATATCCTCTGACATCACCCTGTACCTATTTCCAAGCAACCTTAAAACTATGCCCCCCTGTTTAGCCATTTCAGCCCTGAGAAAAAGCCCCTGGCTATCCACACGATCAATGCCTTTCATCATTTTATACACCTTTATCAGGTCACCTCTCAATCTCCATCATTCGAAGGAGAAAAGGCCACAAAGGGAACCTTATCAAATGCCTTGCTGAAATCCATATACACTACAACCACTGCTCTACCTTCATCAATGTGTTTGTTACATCCTCAAAAGAATTCAATTAGGCTACCTAAGGCACGACCTGCCCTTGACAAAGCCATGCTGACTATCCCTAATCAGACCATTTCTCTCCAAAGGCTAATAAATCCTGCCTTCCAGGATCTTCAACAAATTGCCCACCACTGAAGTCAGACTCACTGGTCTATAACTTCCTGGGTTATCTCTACTCCCTTTCTTGAACAAAGGAAAAATGTTTGCAATGCTCCAATCCTGTTACTTCTCCCGTCCCTATTGATGATGCAAGGATCATCACCAAAGGCTCAGCAATCACCCCCTCTCCTCCCATAGTAGCCTAGGATATATCACGTCTGTTCCGGCGGCTGATCTAACTTACTACCTTTCAAAATCTCCAGTGCATCCTCTCTTTTAAAGTCTATACACTCAAGCGTTTCAGTCCACTGTAAGTCATCCCCACTATTGCCAAGGTCCTTTTCACTGGTGAATACTGAAGCAAAGTATTCATTAAGTACCTCTGCTACCTCCTCTGACTCAGTGCACATTTCCACTAACACTCCTGATTGGTCCTATTCTCACACGGATCATCCTCTTGCTCTTTAAAAATTGAAAAGAGAGGATTCAGGGACAGCATACTCTTGTTAGCATGAGTGGCAGGATAAGGAAACCCTGGCTATTGAAAGAATATTGAGGCACTAATCAGGAAAAAGTTGGTGCATGTCAAGTATAAAGAGCTGAGATCCTTAAGGAATATTGGACATGAAGGAATAGGACTTAAGAGGGAAATCAGGAAGGCAAGAAGAGGAATGAGATAGCTTTGGCAGATAAACCTGTTAAAAATGCATGTTATAACCAAAGTTGCTTAGCACTTAAGTGCAAGGGTGTTTGTTAGGTACATCAAAAATCAAACTTACAAAAATTAGCAATAATACTGAAAAGAAAATTGCCAATCTTTACTAAATAATATCTACAAAAATACAATAATAGTTTTGTATTTATTCTTATCCAGTGTGAACACCTGGCAGCCCCTATCTCTCTCTCATACTGAGGGCAATGAACTCCTTTTATTCAGCACTAGGAGAGACCATCTTTAAATACTAACGAAGTTAACTTAAGACTACACATGAATCAGAATATGATGCACCCCACAACGTAGTTATAATCAAATTACAAAATAAGCAGAAGTATCTACCTTAAGTAGCGTATACAAACAACATATACACATTTACACATCCCCATTACTAAAGAAATGGAATATTCAACTGTGTATGGTGGGAAAGGCACCACAGAACCAACCCAAGAACATCAGCTCAGTTTAGGACCCAGAGGATGCCATGAGAAGGGCCGGGAAATGACAGCGTGAATGCTCAATGTAATTGCGTGTTTACAGTTCAGTAGAAATGAAGAATGAAATGAAACTAAACTTTGGTGTCTGACTCTGAATGTGTATAGCAATGTAGGGGAAGAGCAGTGGGTTTATTATGAGAATATACCGGGAAGACAGTGAAGTGCGTACACTCAACACAATGACAGCAGAGCGGCAAAGCAATTTTTGTGTGTGAGTAAATGCACATGTGTATGGTGTGTACTTACCAGGTGTTGTCTGTCACAATAAGGTAAAGGAGAATCCTGTATTCTGTAAGTATATTTAGGGCAAAAGGGTGGCAAGGGAAAGAAAAGGTGTCTATAGGCATCAATATGAGATGACCACGATATGTGTGAAGTGGGTGAAGTGTTAACTGAATATTTCCTCATCAATATTTACCATGGAGAAGACCATGGAAGCTAAGAGCTTATGGGAAATGGATGGTGGTACATTATGACATAGGAGGTAGTGGTGGTCTTGAGGTATATTGAAGTCGATAAATTCCCAGGGCCTGATCAATGGCATCTTAGGATGCTGTGGAAAGCTCGGAAGGAAACGTTAGGGGCCTTGGGAGAGACACCTGAATTATCTTTAGCCACACGTGAGGTGCCTGAAGACTGGAGAGTGGTTAATGTTGCACTTTCATTTAGGAAGAGATGCAAGGACAAGCCAGGAAGTCACAGGCTGGTGATGGGAAATTGACGTAAGGGGATTCTGAGACACAGGATCTACCAACATTTGGAAAGGCATGGATAGTCAGCATAGTTTTATTCACAGGAAATCATGCCTCACAAATTTGATTGAGAGTTTTGAAGAGGTAGCAAAGTAGATTGATGAAGGTAGAATGATAATCATTGTCTAAATATTATTCATCAAGCCTTTGAAAAGGTCCTGCATGAATAGTTAGTCTTGAAGATTAAATAATATGAGAGGCAGTTGGATTTAAACTTTAGCTTAGTGGAAGGAAAGTGGTAGTGGAAGCTCATTATTCAGATTGGAGGCCTGTGACGAATGGTGTGCTGCAGGGATCTGTGCTATCTCCACTCTAGATTGAAGTCAATGTTCATGCCATCAGGTTGGAGGCTACCCAGCCGGTATATAAGGTGTTGTTCCTCCAACCTGAGTTTGGATTCATTTTGACAGCAGAGGAGGCCATGGATAGACATATCAGAATGGGAATGGGACGTGGAATTAAAATGTGTGGCCACTGGGAGATCCTGCTTTCTCTGGTGGACTGATGGCATGAACATTGACTTCTCTAACTTCCTTTAATGCCCCTCCTCCCCTTCTTACCCCATCCCTGACATATTTAGTTGTTTGTTTTTTTTTTCTTTCTTTCTGCCCATCACTCTGCCTGTCCTCCATCTCCCTCTGGTGCTTCCCCCCCCTTTCTTTCTCCCGAGGCCTCCCGTCCCATGATCCTTTCTCTTCTCCAGCTCTTTTGCCAATCACCTTTCCAGCTCTTAGCTTCAACCCACTCCCTCCGGTCTTCTCCTATCATTTTGCATTTCCCCCTCCCCCCACTACTTTCAAATCTCTTAATATCTTTCCTTTCTGTTAGTCCTGATGAAGGGTCTCAGCCCGAAACGCCGATAGCGCTTCTCCCTATAGATGCTGCCTGGCCTGCTGTGTTCCACCAGCATTTTGTGTGTGTTGTTGTTTGAATTTCCAGCATCTGCAGATTTCCTCATGTTAACGACCCTTTATAAAGCCTGCTTGATCTTTAAAAATGATTTTACCCAAGATCTCTCCAAACGATTGGCTATTATCTTTGAGAGAATCTTAGCATCAACATTCAACAATGAAATAGGTCTGTATGAGGCACAATCAGTAGGATCTTTATCCATTTTGAGAATTAAAGAAATAGAAGCCTCATAAAAAGCAAAGGGTAAATCACTTTTCACAAAAGAATCTTCAAACATCTGCAACATATATGGAGAAAACGATATATATGCTTATATGATTTTCTCCATATAAGCAATTTTCCAATTTTAAAAATAAAATTCTACAGAATAACTGTCAAGATCCAGGGCCTTACCAGATTGCATTGAAAAAATAGCTTTATGAATTTCGGATTCAGTAATTTGGGCAGCAAGAGTTTTTTGAGTTTTTTTGATTGCGTTTTTTTTTAGGAAAAGCAATCTTTCATAAAAAAGCATTCATTTCAGAAGAATCTACTGGACATTGAGATTTATAAAATTCAGTATAAAAATCGTTGAAAAATCTTATTAATTTCTTCATATTCCCGGGCCAGGGTACCATCCTTTCTACGAATTTTCAAAATTTGCCTTTTGGCTCCAGCCGATTTTAATTGAGATGCAAATGGTTTATTATTTTTATATCCAAACATATAAAATTGGCTCATTAACTGAAGTAGATAACCTTCAATTGGATGAGTTAATAATAATATTGTAATTGTAATTGTAATTGTAATTGAAGTTCCACCCTTTTTTAAAATAAGTCAATATTAGGGGAAGTTGCATAAATATTATCTAAATCTTTAATTTGTTTTGAAACTTTATCTAATTCTGCTTTAGTCTGTTTTTTAACTGAGTAAGAAATAATCTGACCACGTAAAAATACTTTAAATGTATCCGATATAATTAATTTGGACATACCTCCTATATCATTAAAAAGAAAAAAAAATTATCTGGGTTCCAATAAAACTGATAAAATCAAAGTTTTGCAATAAAGTCTGAGACTTACGCCATGGTGGACGGGCAAAAAGGACATCATCAAATTCAAAGGACAAACTCAAAGGCGCATGATCAGATATAGCAATAGCATCAAATTCACAGTTTTTAACATTAGGCAAAAGGCAGGGATCAATTATAATATAATCAATCCTCAAATATTTTTATAGACATGGGAAAAAAGGAATATTCTCTGTTATCAGGGTGCAAATGCCTTCATAATTTGATCAACCCAAAATTGGTCAAAAAGGAGTTAATAAATGATGCAGAATGATTTGGAAGTCACTGATTAATTGAGCTCTTGTCAATCATAGGATTTAAGCAACATTTAAAATCCCTACCCATTATCAACATATATTCATTTAAATCTGGCAATAAAGCAAATACTTTTTTTAAAAAAAGAAGGATCATCTAAATTAGGACCATACAAATTGACCAAAACAATCTTTCTATTACAAATCACTCCTTTAACAATAAGAAATCTACCATTAGAATCTGATTCAGTATCCTCTTGAGTAAATATATTAGATTTAATAAAGATAGGTACGTCCTTAGTTTCACTCTGAGAAGTAGAATGGAGCTGTAATCCATTCCACCATCCAAAAAACCTATTTTGATCTCCTGCCCTGATATGCGTCTCCTGAGCAGAAGTTATATCAGGTTGGAATCGATTAATAATTTTAAAAAACTTTTTTCGTTTAATAGGATGATGCCAACCACATACATTCCAACTTATTACATTAATCCATTTAATTGCCATACTATAATTTTATTCTATAATTTTCTATAATACTATAATTTTATTCTAATTTACTTTATACATGCACAGAACACATACCTATACGGGATTATCAAAGATGGCGGTGATGAAGAGTACAACCATATAAAAAACACGCATGCTCCGGAACCACTTCATGGGAAAAAACTCCTAACTCTAGACCCACCCACCCTCCCAAAAGCCCAAAAAAAAGGCAAGCGATCTAAGATAGAATACAAAGCCATGGGCCGCTCTGTCGGTCTCCTCTCTCCCTCCCCCCAGCCAGCACACAAAAAAATAAAATGACCTTGCAAGAAAGACAGTATAATCTCAACAGAGGAGAGTATTTACATTCCATCATGTATTAAACAGAAAAAAGAACCAAAATAATATAATCTCTTAGAGAGAAAAACCAGCGCCATCTTAAGTTTAGCTTTAAATCTCTAAGAAAACTTTAAATTTGGTTATAGGATGCTATAATAAAACAGATAAAATAGAGGTTAATAGTATTTTTAACCAAACTAAATTTACAAAAATATTAATTAATAATATCATAAGTAACTAAACCCTCCCAGATATATATATATTTCTTAATTTACTAATTGGTAGTTTTTTCCTACTATATAAACCCTATTAGTAGGAAAAAACTACCAATTAGTAAATTAAGAAACAACAAAAAGAAACATCAAACCAAATATTAGATAAAAGGAACAAATCCTTTTATCCTCTTTTCTCAGTCAAATATCTAATTAGCCACTTAAACAGTCAAACTTGTACCGTAGATCTTCTTTCCAAAAAAAAATCCAATAGGATGCAATAATGAGCAGGTTTTCTCATCTTCTTTTATTAATCTCTCAATGAAATATCCAAATAACCTTCATATATCTACTTTCCAAAATGTGAATAATATACAGATAATCAAATAGCTTTTCAGATAGTTCATTCGGTAGTAACGTCAGTGACAGTGACAGTTATAGCCTGAACAAAATCCATTGTGGCTTTTGGGTCAAAGAAAATGCATGGAGAATAATTAGGAGGAAAAACTTCCATTCTTATCGGGTAACTCAAAGAGGGAAGTAGTTTCCTATCATATGCTTGTTTCATTACCAAAGCAAATCTTGATCTTTGTTCCATTAATTCTTTCGGATAATCTTCATAAAAACGGAGCTCAGATTCATTGAATCTGAAAACTCTCTGTTTTCTTGCCTGTTGCATTATTTGATCTTTAATTTTAAAGTGATGAAAACAAATCAGAATAGATCTTGGTCTGCTTGAATCTTTAAATTTCAAAGTAAACGCTCAATATACTCTTTCAATAGCAGGCAGCTGTGATAAAATAGAGTATAAAAGAGCTTACCAAAGTAAACCATTGTCTCCATTTTCAGCTCCTTCTTGCAATCCAAAAATTCTTATACTGTTTCAGCGAGACCTAGTTTACAGGTCTATAATCTTATTTTGATATTTTTCCAAACAGGTTTGTAGTTTCAGACAATTTTTGCTTAGTTAACTTCAATTCCTCTTCATGTTTAGTAACTTGAGTTTCCACATCTTTAAGTTTTCCCAGAAATAATTTCATTTCATTTTTATTCTTTTCCAGTTGACCTTTAATTGCCCTAATCTGATCTTGAATTGAATTCAGTGTCTGAACGATATCTTCAGCCCATGATGGCATTTCATCAGATCTTTCCTTCGGCATCTTTCCTTTTCTGTTACCTTTGTCAGTAGGTTCATGCAGATTCTTCCCACTCCTCGTAGACATAGACATATTACTCCCCTTCAAGAATCAGCAATTAAAAATTTTAAATTCAAAATTTAATCTGGGGGGAGAGAGAGAGAGAAAACTAAGAGCAGCACAAAATTACTGCTGCCCCTCCATTATTTTACATGTGGTACTCTGGATTTCTAGTACCTGCAGAATCTCTTGTGTTTGTAAGTCAATAAAATAGCCTTATAATCCTTGCATACTAAGTGAAATCTGATGTATTTGATCTGCAACACAATAAAAGTAAATACTAAAACCAAAGCAAGTAGAAAAAAATAGGTATTTAGTAGCCAATATTTTACTCAATGGAAATAAAAAGAGAGCCAAAAATGCAACTTCACTGTGTTGTAGGGGTTAAATTTAAACATATTGTTAGCTGGTGATTACCTGAAATCCAAATTCTAGTACCTGTTGCAGGAAATGAAAATGAGAACCGTTTTTGCTGAATTTGGCCTGGGATATGAAATGTAACACAAGTGACTTGCTGTACATTGTATATATCATTTCTAAAACTGCCCGCCTTTTGGTCACTGCTGGAGAAGGCATCTGTGAGCAGCCTATTGCTGTGTTGCTCAGTATTGCAGGCGAGTGGGCCTTCTGTGTTCGCGTGGTGTCCCTCTCTTTCGATGATATCTGATGATGCCACCGTGGTTCTGTGTTAATGGGCTGAGAACTTTTTCAGACTTATGGTTTTTATATAATGTTTTTTGCCCGTTCCTTTCCCATTTTGTTGTGTGAGTAGAGGGGGGGTTTAGCGGTTGATGCTCTTGTGGCATTCGGATAGCTTTTTCCCTGCGGAGTAGGGGTTGTTTCGGAGGTCAATGCTCATGTTGCGTTTTGTGCGTGGGGAGGGGGTTTGGAGTTGATGATCGAGATAGTTTGATCGTTTGATAGATGATGATTCTTTTTTGTGGGGGGGGGGGAATTGGGTTTGATGTTGCTCTCTGAACAGTGTTCATGTTCTTTCCTTGTCTCATGGCTATCTGGAGAAGAGCAATGTCAGAGTTGGATATGGATACACACTTTAATAAAAAATGAACCTTTGAATCTTTGCACCTTAAAATGTGATTGCGGGATCATACTCAGTGCAAAAAATTTTCTTTAACAAACCGTGGCTATTAATGGACGTCCTTTCCAGAGGCTCAGATACCAAGGTTGCAAAATGGTGGTTTGCAACAACCTAGTTATTGCTTTGTGATGCAGCATTTGTCCAAACAGAGGTTTCAATTGCATTAATGAAACTCTATTGACTTAATTGTCTCTACTTAAACAGTTCTCTTCAGAAGATTTGGAATGTAGGAAGTGGAATATTTGGACATCTTACATAGATGTTAAATGTGGCTTTCACTCTTCCAGTTTAACTGTGTATTTCCATTAAAGCTGGAGCAATGTTGATTCATTAATACCAATATATAGGTGATTCTACCTGTCCTGATTGACTCATGTTATGTTGTACTTAGAAATACTAAGCACTATTCATATTTACATAAATGATTTAAATGAGGGAATTAAATGTAATGTCTCCCAGTTTGCAGATGACACCAGCTGAGTGGGAATGTATGCTGTGAGGGTATTGCAGAAAGATTCCTGTGTAATCTGGACTGATTGAGTAATGAGCATGTGCTTGACAGATGCAATGTTGTACAAACAAATGTAAGGTTATCCATTTTGGTGCTGAAAGCTGGAAGACAAATGTGCTACCTGAACTGTGCCAGATTGCAAAAGGGGGAGGTGTGGTATGAGCTGGGCATTCCTGTGCCCTATGAGTTAAGTAACCATGCAAGTTGAGCAGGCAATTAGCAGGGCAAATAATAGGTAGACCAAAGCAACAGGGTATGAGTGCAAAAATGGAGATGCTGTATGCTACTCCATTTGTAAAGGGTGTGGTGAAACTGTACCTTGAGAAACAAACATTTCTGCAAAAGGTTATTCTTACTATGAAGGAAGTACACAAGGGTTTGCCAGCCTGATTTCTGAGGTGGCAAGTATGAGGGGAGATTGGGCAAATTGGGATCACAGAGCCAAGCTTCACAGAACCAGACTTTTCAGCCCAATTGGATCATGTCCACCAGGATTCCCTTCTAAGCTAGTCCTATTTGTCTGTTCATACCCATCTAAACCTTTCCTATCCACACACCTGCCCAAATGGCCTCTAAATTCCCAATTCTGCCAGCAGCTCATTCCATATACTGATGAGCCTCTGGCTGTCACAAAGGGACATGGAGACTGGACACAAATGCAGGACACAGGCACTGAAGTAGCAGGGGCAGGACAGGAACAACTAAAGAATAGAACAAGATGGGGAGACCATGGCATGCAACAGTGATCCTAGGGTTCAGAGAGTTCATGGCAAGGGCAGGACCCTGGCTAGGTTAAAGGATGGGTCTATGAGACAAGGAATGCTGGGAGGATAGCCCCCTGGGCAGGCCACATAACTCCTGGGCAGCACCCAGCCTCCTAGGCAGGAACACAGGGGCCTGGGCAGCATGCAGGGCACAAGCCATCAGAAGAGAGGGGTAGGAAAGGGTCAGAGTCCCCCACCAGGCAACAGCAGTCCAGCTTGTTTACCCAACAGAGGCAAGGGATCAGAAGGGAGCTCAGTCCAGGGTGACTACAAGAACAGACTTACAGAACTAGATGATTAACAGTGAGTACACCAAGCCAGCATTGAAACGGGATAACCTCCAACTAGATTCAGCCCCAGAGCCTCTTATATACAACTGCCAGCCGATAGGTCAGAGGTGCGCCTCCTTAAGCCAAGATGATCCTATTTGGGCTTCAGGGTGAAAGGAGGGACGGCTACAAGACCCAGAGTCCGGAGTCCACGGACCGGATCAAGACCCGGAATGCGGGTTCCGGACCGGACCATAACACTGGCTGAAAAGTTTGCCCATTATGTTCCTATTAAAACTCTTCTGGAAAAAATGTTTGCTTAGATGTCTGGCTTATGTTTGCTAGAGTTTAAAAGATTGGGAGGCGACTTCAATAAAATAAAGTTCTGACAAGTCCAAATGTTTGGACTAAATATACAGTAGAAAAGATATTTGTGATGGTAGTGATGTTGAGTACCTGTGGTCAGAGCTTTAAGATGTGGAGTGAACTATTTCAAACTATGTGGACCAATTGCTTCCTCCAGTGAGTGCTGACACTTTGAAAGAGTAGGCAGTTGAAACCAAAATATTAAACATAAGGAACATAGAAACATAGAAAACACAGCACAATACAGGCCCTTCAACCCACAAAGCTGTGCTGAACATGTCCTTACCTTAGAAAAGACCCAGGGTTATCCATAGCCCTCTTATTTTTTTATGCTCCATGTACCTATCCAGGAGTCTCTTAAAAGACCCTATTGTATTCACCTCCTCCACTGTTGCCGGCAGCCCATTCCATGCACTCACCACTCTCTGTGTAAAAAACTTACCCCTGACATCTCCTCTGTACCTACTTCCAAGCACCTTAAAACTGTGCCCTCTCATGTTAGCCATTTCAGCCCTGGGAAAAATACTCTGACTATCCACATGATCATCTCATGATGCCTCTCATCATGTTATACACCTCTATCCTTTGTAAATATATTTACAAAGGAGCTAGATCTAGTTCCTCTGGCTAAAAAGATCAAAATATTTGGGGAGAATCTAGGAGAGTATTGAATTTGGATGATCTGCCATAATTATGTCGAATGGCAGAGCTTACCCAAACTCCTATTTTCAGTTGTTCTAAATTTAGCCTTTTGACTGCCAACATATTTGGATAAATAAAATAAAATGTTTACCTGTAATGTCTTCAGGACACTTTATATGTGCCCTTGCCATCTAATTTTAAGAACGTTAAACCAATTTTTAAATATCTGTTCCTGAGTATTAATCCTGACCTTGACCACTTTAATTTTAAATAGCAGCCTCTTATTTCTTGCAGAATTACTCTAAATGTGCTGGGCCCATAATAACCACTTCCTGGAAAAGCTCAGTGTTTGGTTAGGGAGTAGCTTTCCCTTCTGAAATCTCATTGGCTATTTTCACCAAGTTTTTGTTTTTGATCCTGAGAGTCTGGATTTATGAACATTTGGAGAGGTATAATATGATTACAAATAGTCAGCATAGCTTTGTCAAGGGCAGGTTGTGTCTTATGAGCCTAATTGAATTTTTTGAGAATGTGAATAAACACACTGATGAAGAAAGAGCTGTAGATGTAGTATATATGGATTTCACCAAGGCATTTGATAAGGTACCCCATGAAAGGCTTTTTTTTAATGCTATGCAATCTCTGACTTCCTTTGTCAACCACTGTGGCCCCTTTCCCCCCTTTGAATCCTTCCTTCTCCGGGGGATGAACTGATTTTGCACCTTGTGCATTATTCCCAAGAATACCTGCCATTGCTGTTCCACTGTCTTTTCTGCTAGGATATCCGTCCATTTAACTTTGGCCAGCTCCTCCCTCATGGCTCCATAGTCTCCTTTGTTCAACTGCAACACTGACACCTCTGATCTGCCCTTATCCTTCTCAAATTGCATATAAAAACTTATCATATTATGGTCACTCCCTCCTAATGGCTCCTTTACTTCAAGATCGCTTATCAAATCCTGTTCATTACACAAGACTAAATCCAGAATAGCCTTGTCCCTGGTCGGCTCTCATACAAGCTGTTCCAAGAATGCATCCCGTAGGCACTCTACAAATTCCCTATCCTGGGGTCCAGCACCAAACTGATTCTCCCAATTCACCTGCATGTTGAAATCCCCCATAACTACTGTGACATTTTCTTTGCCGCATGCCAATGTTAACTCCCTATTCAACTTGTACCCAATATCCATGCTACTGTTTGGTGGCCTGTAGACAACACCCATGAGGGTCTCTTTGCCCTTACTGTTCCTCAGTTCTATCCACACAGACTCTACTTTTCTTGATCCTATGTCCCCCTTTGCAAAGGACTGAATCTCATTCCTCATCAACAGGGCCACCCCACCCCCTCTGCCCACATTTCTGTCTCTGCGATAGCATGTATACCCTTGTACATTCATTTCCCAGGTCTGATCTCCCTGCAGCCATGTCTCCATTATCCCATCAACATCATAGTTACCCATTCGCACCTGAGCTTCAAGCTCATCCGCCTTATTTCTGACACTTTGTGCATTCAGATATAGAATTTTTAGCCCATTTCTCCTCTCTCTGTTTAAATTGCTGCCTATTGTATTTAACCCAGCTCCCCGAACTCCCATTGGGCTATACGCCCCTTGAATTTTGTTGTCCTTCCTAAATTTACTTATTCTTTCTGCACATTTAACTCCATGTTCCGTCAGACCATCCCCCTGTACATGTGTCCTCCTTATCACTTGTTCCACCACACCTTTCTCTACTACACACTTAATATTCCAGAACCGTGTAGTCCCCACCTGTCCTTTATTCTTCATCTCGCTATCCTCTCTCGCATTCTGGATCCTTGCCCCCTGCAAATTTATTTTCAACCCCCCCCTCCCCCGAGCAGCACTAGCAAACTTTCCTGCAAGAATGTTAGTACCACTCCAGTTCAGGTGTAAACTGTCCCATTGGAATAGATCCCACCTTCCCTGGAACAAAGCCCAATTATCTAAAAACCTATTGCCCTCCCTCCTGCACCATCCTCTCAGCCACGTATTAATCTGTATAATCCTTCTGTTCCTTGCCTCACTCGCACATGGCACTGGTAGCAATCCTGAGATTGTTACCCTGGAGGTCCTGCTCTTCAGCTTCGCACCTAACTCCCTGAACTCACTACACAGGATCCCCTCACTCATCTTACCCACGTCGTTGGTCCCTACATGGACCACAACATCTGGATTCTTGCCCTCCCTCTCGAGAATAACCTGCACCTGATCTGAAATGTCCTGGACCCCGGCACCAGGGAGGCAACATACCATCCGAGACTCCCGATCTTCCCCACAAAATCTCCTATCTCCAACCAGCAAGCTTTTACGCATTCAGCACCGAACTTCAGACCCATTCCTAGGAAAGCAGAAAAAAGTACAGATGCTGAAAATTCAAACTAAATATAGAAGGTACTGGAAATACTCAATAGGTCAGGCAGCATGAGAGACAAGCCAGAGTTAATGCTTGAGGTTCATGATGCCTACTTGCACCATTTGTCTCTTCACTTTTTTATGTCCCTCAGTGAGCCAAGGGTTTGGGTCTACAGGCTGTTATTAGCTATTCTCTCAGACGTTTTCTTTTGTTAGCTTCAACCATATGATCATGATTTTTATCTTATTTTATATCTGTAGCTAAGGAAGCCAAATGGAACAAATATGCTGCAGCAACTTGCGTACACTCATTCTACAGATGGACCACGTCTCCTCAGAGACCATACTTTGTACCAGTTCTTCCTAAGACAAAGGCACAGATGCTGAATGTAAAAGGATACTGCCTGACATGCTGCATTTTCTGACTTTATTTTTGATCATAATCATTTTTTGATGCTTATTAGTTGTAAAATGGTTGTGTAGAGATGACATGACTGTTGTTGGGCCATAAACCATTTGCGTAGTATGATTACTTGAGCAATTTCAATTGGAGGAACAATAGTGGGGGGATTTTGACCTCTCCCTAGCTGATCTCTCTAACAGCTAATTGGATCCATCTGTGGCGCATGTTATTACACTGACTGTCTGCTATTCTCTTGGGAATAATGTGCTATTTTCTCTTGTTTTGCCACAAACCTTGACAGTTTCCCCTCATGAGCCACAGCTTCGAGTTTGCACACATCTACTTGGAAACCCAGTTTTCTGTTTGACCTAAAGCTAAATATTTAACTTCATGGTCCTTCCAACCTAAAAAAGCACTATTCTGCATTTGTATAATCATTCAGCTCTGGCCCCTTCTCTGCTGTATGTCACTCATCCATCACACATCACTTTGAGACATGTTTGCCTTTCTGTCTGGCCTCTCATTTAAACGCTTCACAAACCAGCTCATCTAATGTATATACCTTATTGTGCCCCAGATCCTGCTTGCTGACCACTCCGATACTACATGAGTTTCAGCCTCCAAAACTACACATTTAGAATTTTTGTCCTGATGTTTAATTCCTGTCATGGCCTTTCACCCCCTTATCTGTAATCTCAAAAATGCTTTGATCATCTCTTCTTTCCTCTGAATTTGCATCTGTTCCCCTCTTTTTGCAATCATTGGCAGCTGTGCCTTGAACAGCAAAATCAAATCTATTTTATGTTTCTTTCAAGTTTCCAGAGATTTGTTCATTGTTGTGTTAGTGTGAATAGTGTTAGAGTGTTCCACAGCACAAAGCCTTACAACTCAGCACTTTGAAGTCAAACTTAACAGAGATATGGTTTGACCAGTCCCTTAAAGAGGGCTGAATTTACCTAGGGAAGGGATCAGCCACGATTAAAACTTTGCTTCTTGCCCGCTTTTCACAGCCCAGGAGGCTATTTTGTGCAATCCAATTTGAAATATTTTGTGGGCAGACCACAGAGTTTTCTGCAGAAAGCCATAAAAAATAAACAGCTTCTTCAAAGTATTAAACATGGATGATATCAGACAATTGTTCTGCAATTACTGGAAGAAAATTCTCTAAAATTTGTTCCAACACCGAATGTGGTCCTGAATTGTGAACTTGCTGATCATTGCTTATTAGAGCAGATTTAAAGAATCTTTTGAAATGCATGTGTGATGCACCTGGACAATAGTTTGCATCCAGAATTGTTTTCACTCACAATCTTTGCACATTTGTTATCCATTATTGTGTAAGCAGTCAAACTCTGCAAATGAAATCTAGCTTAGATAACATGCAGTTAGTCAAGAATAAAGCTGTTGGAAAGGCATATGGGTAGTTCTTCATCTCAACCATGAGCTAAAGCTGAATTACATGATTAAAAATCTAAAGATTTCTAGTTATATATTTATTTAAATATTTTAACTATTAAGTCAAATTGCTTTTAGTTGTAGAATGAGTTTTGAACAATTTGGTAGCCTCAAAATGCAATATTGGCTGTCAAACCCTTGCAAAAGGCATTGGCTACCTATCATCAATTTAATAGTATTCTGGTTGAAGTAAACTGTAAAGTTTGTTTAGTCTTCTAGAAGTTATTCATCACAAGTTTCTTGAATAACATGACCCCAGAAAACACACAAGGGCAAGGAGGTGTTCAGCGAGACAGTGTGTTTGAATGTTCAGTGAATGTATTCTTGTGTTAACAGTAATTCTCTGGTATACACTTTCTCTGGCTTTGCTCAGGATGGACATTTGATGTTTTGGGGCTTGAAATGCATCTTTTAATGCCAGCTACACCTGTGCAAACAATAATATAAATTCTGCCATGTGCCAACCCCCGTGTACAGTCTCCCAAGCAACAAAAGTTTATAAATAGGGTTAGAAGGTCAGAAACATTGATTCTGCAGCCATATCCTTGTACACAGTCGATGACTTTATTTGTTGACCTTCCTGAAAGGCATGCTTCCTCAATTTGTGATTAAACATCCCCCACAACACTGTCTTTCATTCTCATCTCTACATAACAGATGAGATAGCTTTACACTTTTTTTCCCAGGATTAACACTCTGAGTTTAGATGCTCTTATCAAAACAGTGATATGGCATGCTGAATGGATTTCCAGGAAATCTTATTTACTCTGGCAAGCCTACCCCATTAATGAAAGATTTGACTAAGCCTCCAATTTTCAAAATGTCCTTTAAGGAGACGAATGAAGAAGAATCCTAACGGATGAAGTTCTGCTACATGTTTTAGTATGGCAAGAAGTTCAAAATGCACCCCCGCAGGCACATTTACACTGGCGGGACTGGCTGTCATCACCAGGGCAAAGAGTACATATTGTCTTTGCCGGGCCATTCATGGAGTCCACGTTTCACATTGCTGTGGATGCTCATTCAAAATACCTGAGTTATACCAATGAAGTCAACCAGTCAGAAAAGATTGTCTCTGACCTGAGGACTATCTTCACCAGAAATGGCTTACCAGAACAAATTATGATTGACAACAGATCACAATACACATCAGAAGAATTCAGACTCTTCATGAAGAAAAATGGCATCAGGCATTTCAAGTCAGCTCCTCAATACTCGGCAAAGAATGGGTTAACTGAAAGTCTATCCAACCATTCAAGAAGTCCCTTAAAGCTATGGACAAGGAGGACATTTCTCTACAGCACAAGGTGGACAATTTTCTTTTTGGGTATTGGAACTCTGTACATGCGATGACAGATCAAATGGGCTTTTAACATCCTAAACCAGTGAGTTGCTTGTTATGCCTCCCCATTTGCTGGGGAAATGGAGACATCTCTTTCTCCCTTATTAGGGAGAGTAAGTACCTGTGGTATGTCGAATAACGGGTGAAACGTGAAATCTTTGGGATAACTGCAAGTCTGTGTCTTTGCTATTGTTTTGCTGATGCTTGAGTGCTTGGTGGCAGTGCCGATGCTTTTTTTTGCCGCTGGGAGGAGGGGGGATTGTTGCTTGTTGCCACTTATGCATGGGAGGGGAGAGCTGGGGGGGACTGGGACATTTAACTATCGTTCATTCTTTGGGGCAGTCCTCTGTTTTCGTGGATGGTTGTAAAGAAAAAGCATTTCAGGATGTATACTGTATACATTTCTCTGACATTAAATGCACCTTTGAACAACATAAAGGAGCTCACATTCACATTCATTTTTCTCACTATTAATACAAACATATGGTTTTGTTCTCACACTGAACATATTTTCTTTTGATTCCTTTCACATTATACAAATCAAAAGGTATGCCCATGGGCAGTCAAATTTCTGACACTTCTCTCCTCTTTTATGGATTTATCTGTCTTCATTTTGTGAGACAAATTTTCATTCATTATAAAAACACTGACTCCTACAGCTATGTTGACTACATCTCCACCCACCCAGTTTCTTGTAAGGATGCCGTCCTACTTTTGCTGTTTCTCCACCTCCGTGGCAGCTGTTCTCAAAGTATGGCCTTCCATTCCTGGACATCTGAAATGTGCTCCTTTTTCAAAAAACATGGCTTCACCTCTGCTGTGGTTGATTGTGCCCTCACTTGTATTTCCTCCATTTTGCCTTTCACTCGGCCTTCCTCCACAGCCAGCACATCATCCCTTGTCACTTTACATCGGCTGCAACTTGATCCCACCACGAGCTGCATCTTCCCCTCCCCACCCTCTCTGCAGGGACCACTCTCCTTGATTCATATTCCTCACCCAGCCATCCTTCCCCATTCCCTGGCGTTTTCCCTTGCAACTGTAGGACATACAACCCCTCTCCGTACACACTCTTCCCTCACCGACATCCGGGAGTTTAAGCAGCCTCTCCAGGTCAGGTGAAGATTTACAAGCATCCTTGCCCGCTACGTTTGATGCTTTCATTGCAGCCTCCCCTACATCGCTGAGACTAAGCACACTGTAGGTGACCATATTGCTGAAAACGTGCATGCTGTCCATGGTGTGCATTCTGAGCTGCCGTTTGTATACCACTTCAGTTCTTCTCCTATTCCCATACTAGGGCATCTGTCCTCAGCCTTCTCCACTGCAAAGGTGAACCCAAACACAAACTAAAGGAATAGCACTCAATATTCCCTCATGATCATTTATGGTATGAACAATGAATTCTCCAGTTTCAGGAAACCCATGCTCCATATGCTTCTTTCTGATCTATCCATATCTTCCCTTCTCCCATCTAGTTCCATCTGTCTATCACCCTCACACTGGATATACCTACCGGGATTCCTATGAATCACCACCTTATCTGATTCCACTTATAACTTTGATATTTATCAGATTCTGACATATACAGCCTTTCATGCCTCCACTTCTATCTCCTAGCCTCTGTCTCTGCCTCCAACTTCTCCTTCTCCCTCCTGACTCCATCTGCCCATCATGGGCCTCTTCATCTAGTTCCTCCTATTGTCTGCTCACCTGCCTTTCTCCCCTCTTTATAGGGGTTATCTTCTCTCAAAGCCTGTCCTGAGGCATGGCCTCACCGCAAACTATTATTTTATCTCCAGAGATGCATAACCTGTGCTTTCCTTCAGAAGTTTGTTTTTCTACTCCAAAATACAGCCTCTGTAATTTCTTTGTCTCTGCATTTGTTACTATAGTTGGATTTGAACTAATATTCTAAAATCTATTTCTAACACTTATGCAGCACATCTGAAAGCCAATGTATTTTTATTGTTAATTGTGTGTTTTCTTACTCCAAACATCAGTAACAGTTTGACTTTATTATTATTCTTATATTGCTGATTTTAAACAGAATGGCATTTGTAACCTGTATCTATGTACATAAGGGATCATTTCCAGAAATACCATTTAGGGTGCAAAAGTAAATTGACTACTTTTTAATGGAGAAAGGCCACTTTTTACCCTTAAAATAAACTTCTGAATTGATATTATACAAATGTACTAATTTATACTTTAACTTCATGGGAAATTACATTTTGGATAACACAGTTAAATGAAACACTGTTGAATGAAAGTAATCTCCATAGAATTGGCAATTACTGTTTATAGCCATTGTGTTCTTGCCAAAAATCAAGCCAAATCAAGTTTATTGTAATATGCACAGGTAAGGTGAGGTACCATGCAAATGAAAAACTTGCTTGCAGCAGCATCTCCGGCACAAACTGAGCACGTATTCATCCCATTTTATTCTCCCCACATCCCCTCAACTCCCCCCAGATTCTACCGATCATTCACACACTGGATGCATTTTACCTAGCCTATATGCTTTTGGAATGGGAGAGGGGAGCAGAACACCCATGGGAAGATTATGCAGGCTCCATACTAACAGAACTTGAGATCAGCACTGAACCGGAGTCATTGGAACAGGAAGCAGGGTGACATAATGGTGCTCTGCTTTCTGCACCAGTTTGCCAAGCTGGACTTGCTGTAGTTGCTCAGAGTGTGTATGCAAGTATAATTCAACTACGTTTATGTTTTTCGTGGCCCATCACCATCTAATTACCTTCACAGTTACACAGGCAATGAACACCTGTTCCTGTGGGCCACACTGTAGTGTGGTGCTTAACACAACGCCATTTCAGCTCAGGCCGCTCTGGAGTTCAGAGTTCAATTCTGGCGCCGTTCTGAAAGGAGTCTCTGTGGAATGTGTGAGTTTTCACCAGGTGCTCCGGTTTCCTGCCACGGTCCAGAAACCTACCAGGTAGGTTAATTGGTCATTGTAAATTGCCCGTGATTAGGTTTAGGGTTAATCGGGTTTGTTGGGGGTTGAGGAAGGGCCGGCAAGGCCTTTCCCACGATGCATTTCTAAATAAATAAATAAATATTTCGAAACTTTTATTTTATCTGGTGCGAAACTCACATGCCTATTATTGGCTAGGTAAAAATAACAACAGGCCACTTGCAATTGCAAGAAAACAATTTTCATTTATATTTACTTATTATGACATAAGAGTCCATTTGGCCCATTACATCCATGCAAACTCCCAGGAGAGCAGTATTGCCATCCATGCCAACCCATCATCTCCTTGTACTGTACAATTTATCACCCCTCATCTTTGCCCTTTCTACAAGGATTTGTTTGTTACTTACCAACACATGGGAGTAACGCATTGCTGCCAATTAATCTACCAGAACCACTTTGAAGTATGGCATGAAAACAACTCCACCCCATAGCTTCTTTCTCCATCTTTTTTAAAGCATTCAAAACCATTCAGCATCGGTTTCTGTCCCTCTCTCAACCAGGTCTCTGTTATGGCCACAGTATCATAGTGCCATGTGCTGACTCATGCTCTAACTTCATCACCCTACCCTTCTTCCCGGCCTGGTGCTCTGGTTCCTCTCTCCCTGCTAAACTTGTTTAACCCCTCCCAGAGTATCACTAGCCAACCTCCCAGCCATGATATCGGTTCTCCCCTCATTAAGCTGAAATCCATCCTTCTTGTACAGAAGAGGTCCTACTACTGATTCCTGGTGAGATTTTTACCTTATTCTAGTGTGTCAAACAATCATTCATCATGATCGAAATGTTGACTTTTATTAATTATTCTATTACATAATGAAAACTTACATGAAATTGATTAACATGATTAAAGTAATATTACATTTGAATTGGAAGCATTATCAAATAGCAGAGAACATTCACAGATATTACAATAAAGGAAGTCCTGACTAACCCTGATAGAGTCAGTCAACGTTTTGGGCCAAAAGCCTCCGTCAGGACACCAAGACACTAAACTCTGTCAATTCTCCCCATAATCTTCCATTGCAAGTTGCTAAAATATTTCTCCCTTGGTCCTCAGGAAGGGTCTTGGCTTGAAATGTCAACTGTTTATTCCGCACCACAGACACTGCCTGACCTGCTGAGCTCCTCCAGAGCTTTGTGCATGTTACAACAGGGGAGTTGGGTCATAAGTGCGACCTAGATGGCTGAGTGAAACACAAAGGGGTGGAAGGGTAAGGGAAGGAATTCATAGAACCCAGGACCCAGGGATTTGAAGGAAGGACTGATAGTATTGTAGGATTAAAATTAGGGCTGTAGGACTGGTCTAAGTTGATGTTGTGTACATTAGAAGGCTGTAGGACTGGAGGTGATAACAGAAATAGAGAAGAGTAAGTTTTGAAAACAAAAATTACACTTTTAAAATTGAGGTGTTGCTGTTCTGGGTGACAAGCTAAGTCAGCATGATAATGTGTGAGTGGGACTTATAGCAAGTTAACTAAAGCAAAGTAGAAATTTGGAGGATGGAAGAAGTCCTGCTGATTTGAAGAGCTCTAGAATAGAGAAACACAGCGGTAATGGGTAAGCAGTTAGGTAGAAATACTCTTAGGCCATTTTCTTTTCTCACTGTTGCCATTGGGAAGGAGGTATAGGAGCCTCAAGTCTCACACCACCAGACTTTGGAACAGTTATTACCCTTCAACCATCAGGCCTCTGAAGCAGCGTGGATAACTTTATTAACCTCAACTCTGAAATGATCACTGAAAACAACCCATAGACTCACTTTCATGGACTCTACAACTCATTTTCTCAGTATTATTTATATATATATATATATATATATATATATATATATACGGTTTGTCTTTTTTTGCATATTGGTTGCTTGTCCGTCTTTCTGTGTAGTTTTGAACGAGGAAAAGGAACTAAGGAAAAAAATCTTAGGGTAGTATATGGTGTCATACAGTACTGTATATGTATTGTACTTTGATAATAAATATACATTGAGCTTTGAAAAGTCAAGCGAAGACACAGACTGGTGTTGTGATGTCCAAGTGGGCAGTTTTAGTGAAGGAGCAGATGCTGTATATGATGTGAGGTTTATTTTGTCATCAAATACGGTAGAGATAATATGAATGAATTTATTCAATCTCAGATGCCAGAAGTGGCATTGTTCCTTAGGGACAGAATATAGGGAGAAGAGTGAAGTTTTGCTCTCCCCGATATATAACTGGAGAAATTTCTCACCTGTGTTTTTCATTATTTTTTGCATCTTTCATTGAAGTACTAAAGGGTAATTTGCCTTTTATGAGCAGTACTTCTTATCATGTAGCTCAGATCTCAAATGCATAATTTGACCACGGTATCTGGTATATTCTGGATGCCATGATCAACTGCTCTTCTCAGGTCAATGGTTTAAAACTTCATCAGTCTGCATAGGTTGCATAGTTACTGGAAATATTTATCTAAGTGGAGGTCAAGCACTCGCAATTTTCTTTCTCTAAGGATGTTAAGTTATATCACTGTCTACTTTTCAGCTCATTGCTTACCCAGTTCTAAAATTTACTTTGAGTTAAATTGAGACACTTTTGTGCATAGTTTAGTAAAGTGTTTTTGGAACAAGAGGTTGCTACTTATTCGACTTCTGAAGAGATCGAACACACAGTTTCTCTGGAAGCAGGACTGTGGTTAGTTTGTCAGAACCAGATGCATTGAATAACAACAATGGATAACTTGGCAGCTTTTTGTTATTAAATCATTCCAAAGCCTCCCAGCTGTATTTGCAAAGGTCCTGATTGTATGGTTTGCTTCTGATATATATTTTTTATTCTTTTGTACTTTTGTTTCTAAGTCCATTGTTAGAAACAAGGCATCAACATAAAAATCATATTAAAAATGTAACTTTTATGTGTAAATGTTGAATAACAAGTGAAGTACTTTTGAAATGTAGTTGTGGTAATGTAGGAAACAGCTTAAAATTAATGCTGAATGATGGTGAATTACTGGGAAATTGGAGGTGACTAATGTTTTGCCTTTATTCAAGGAAGTCTGTAATAAACTTATTCATTGCCATTTGAGGTGTACAAGGGGTAGACATGTTAGACCTTAACAGGCAGGAACCTCCCAGTCTCTATCCAGCCAACAGGAGTCGTCTGCCACTCATTTCCAACTCGTCACCTGCAGCCTGTTTAAACCCAGCTCTCATCCACAGACCTTTTTATTTTCACCTATCAAATCAGCCAGCCTCAACCAGTTGCTCCCAGCCTTCTGTTGCCTGTGTTAAGTATCTGTTCTCTCTTGTTTTGTGGCCTGTTATTTTGCAGTATGTTAGTAAATTATTGTTTATTGCTAAATTGTCTCTGTTGCCTTGCTTTTGGGTCAAGCCTCCTCTACGTTTCCTGGCATGATGGGATCTTAAATGAAGATCACCTATCTGTATTTCCACGAAGAAGGTCATAGACTCATTGAGCAACATAGCCTGGAAACAGGCCATTTGGCTGCAGTTGTTCCACCAAACTTTTCCCATTTGCTCATGTTTGGCTCTAACCCCCCTGAACCCTGTGCAAGCTAAGGAATTCAGGAATTATGAATAGTGATATCAGCAAACATATCCACACTACCAAAGAGGAAATACTGATGGTCTTATTAAGGTAGACAAATCCCATAGGCCTGACCAAATGTATCTTATGATATTGTAGCAAATTAGGGGAGAAATTTCAGGAGCTCTTGCAGAGATATTTGTATCTTCCTTAGCCACAGGTGAATTACTGGAAAACTGAAGGGTGTCTAATGTTCTGCCTTTATTCAAGGAAAGCTGCAAGGGTAAGCCAGAGAACTACAGGCCAGTGAGCCATCATCGCTGGTGGGAGTGTTATTAGAGAGGATATTAATATTTAAAGACCTTCCCAGAATTTCCTTAAAATGGTAGTGTGGTGTGGCAGTTAGCACAGCTTCCTCACAGATGCAGGAACTGAGCTGATCCTAGACTTGGTTGCTGCCTGTGTGGAGGTTGCAAGACTGTGTAAGTTCCGTCCTGCACCTGAAGAAGTGCTGATTTATTTATTTATTTTACACAATAAGTTACCCCTTACTGTAGGTCAGGACTCGCACCACCAGGTTCAGGAACAGTTACTACCCCTCAACCATCAGGCTCTTGAACAAAAGGGGACAGCTACACTCATTTAATGACTCTATTATATTGTTATTTCATGCTCGTTACTTATTGCTATTTATTTATATCTGTGTTTGCACAGTTTGTTTACAGTTTACAGTTCCTGATGTTTACAACTTACAGTTACTGTTCTATTCTGTTCTATGGTATGGCAGCATGGAGGATCAGAGGGATTTTGGGGTCCGAGTTCATAGGACACTCAAAGCAGCTGCAGAGGTTGACTCAGTGGTTAAGAAGGCATATGGTGCATTGGCCTTCATCAATCGTGGAATTGAATTTAGGAGCCAAGAGGTAACGTTGCAGCTATATAGGACCCTGGTCAGACCCCACTTGGAGTACTGTGCTCAGTTCTGGACGCCTCACTACAGGAAGGATGTGGAAGCCTTAGAAAGGATGCAGAGGAGATTTACAAGGATGTTGCCTGGATTGGGGAGCATGTCTTATGAAAACAGGTTGCTCTCCTTGGAGCAACAGAGGATGAGAGGTGACCTGATAGAGGTGTACAAGATGATGAGAGGCATTGATCGTGTGGATAGTCAGAGGCTTTTTCCCAGGGCTGAAATGGCTGCCACAGGAGGGCACAGTTTTAAGGTGCTTGGGAGTATATACAGAGGAGATGTCAGGGATAAGATTTTATTCAGAGAGTGGTGAGTGTGTGGAATGGGCTGCCAGCAACGGTGGTGGAGGCAGATACAATAGGGTCTTTTAAGAGACTTTTGGATAGGTACATGGAGTTTAGAAAAATAGAGGGCTATGGGTAAGCCTAGTAATTTCTGAGGTAGGGACATGTTTGGCACAACTTTGTGGGCCGAAGGGCCTGTATTGTGCTGCAGGTTTTCTACGTTTCTATAGATTTTGTAAGTATACCCACAGAAAAAGAATCTCACAGTTGTATGTAGTGACATGTATGTACTCTGCTAATAAATTTTACTTTGAACTTTGAAGTTAACATCAGAATGAGTCAAAGGGGAATTGACATGAGACAGAATAGCTTGCAAGACTACAGATATAACAGGAGGGGGCAAATTGTACAAATGAAATTACTCACTTGGGAGCTAGTGTGGAGTCAATGGGCTGAGTAGCCTCCTCTTGCTTGTTTTTTAAAACTAAGGTAAGATAAGATACAAAACGTGTTAAATTCTTACTGACCCTTTGGAATCTGTAGTCTATAATCATTTAAAGTGAAGAAGGAGCATTTTAGAAAATGCCAATTCTTGAGTTGCTATGCCAGGTGCACACAGAGACCATGCTACCTCTCCTGTCAGTTCAATCTGCCCAAGTGGGGCAGAATCTTGAGTCTTGTGATAGCTTCATCATTTCAGCCATCTCAGAACCCTGACAGATCTCTCTTTATGCTGATCACAGCTGAAGTGAACACTGCACTCATGGATTCTGCTGGGATAGTGAGAGGTGCTATTGATTGTATTATGCCCAGTTCAATTCCCTGCCAGGGAGCATTTTACCTCAAAATATGTGCAAATATTGCACAAATGGCCTAAGTGTGTCTTATTAAACATGGTTTGCACATAAAGTACAAGCATAGATAGTTAACAATAAGCATGAGAAAGTCTGCAATTGCTGGAAATCGAAAGCAGCACACAGACAATGCTGGAGGGACTTAGCAGGTCAGGCAGCATCTATGGAGAAGAATAAGCAATCAATATTTTGGGCTGAGACCCTTCTTCGGGACTCAAGGCAAATTGGATGAATGAAATTACTCCTTTGGGAGCTAGCATCGATCCAGTGGGTTGAATGGCTGAGAGAATGTTGTTATCCCAGTTAAAATCAGAATCAGATTTATTTTCACTGATGTATGTTGTGAAATTTGTTGTTTGCAGCAGCAGTACAGTGCAAGACATTAAAAAATCTGGAAGGTGCAAAAGATAAATAAATATTATGAAAGAGAAATAATAAGGTAGGGTTCAAGGGTTAATTGTGGTGGTGGAATTGGCAGAGTCTATAACTCTGCAGCCTTTCAGTTCTGCACATTAGAGCCTCCAATCCAGGCTGTGATGCAACCAGTCGGGATGCTCTATCTGTATCCGTAGAAATTTGCAAGATTCTTTGGTGATACTTCTAATCTCCTCAAACTGCTAATGATGTCAAGCCCCAGGCATGCCTTCTTTGTGACTGCTTCTATGTGTTGGGCTCTGAGATTTTGATGTCCAGGAACTTAAAGCACCTCACCTTTTCCACCACCGGCCACTTAGTGAGGGCTGGTGTGAGTTCTCCTGACTTTCCCTTCCTGTAGTCCGTGATAAATTCCTTAGTCTTGCTGATTAGTGCAGGCTTGTTGTTGTGACAGCACTTAATTAGGTGACCTTGACTAATCTGTTGGAGTTTTTTGAGGGTGTAACAAGGATTTTAGACTTGGGTAAGCCAGTGGATGTAGTGTACCTAGATATTCAGAAGACATTCGATAAGGTGCCACATAGGAGATTGGTGAGTAAAATCAGAGCTCATGGCATTGGGAGCAGGGTTTCAACATGGATAGAAAACTGGTTGGCAGATAGAAAGCAAAGGGTAGCAGTGAATGGGTGTTTCTCGGACTGGCTGGAGGTGACTAGTGGGGTACCACAGGGCTCTGTATTGGGACCACAGCTCTTTATGATTTATGTCAATGATTTAGAAGAGGGCATTGAAAACTATATCAGCAAGTTTGCTGACGATACTAAACTGGGTGGCAGTGTGACATGCGAAGAGGACGTTAGGAGAATACAGGGAAACTTGGATAGGCTGGGTGAGTGGGCAGATACTTGGCAGATGTCATTCAATGTGAATAAATGTGAAGTTATCCACTTTGGAAGCAGGAACAAGAGGGCAAAATATTGTCTGAACGGTGTAGAGTTAGGTAAGGGAGAAATGCAAAGAGACCTAGGAGTCCTAGTTCATCAGTCAATGAAGGTGAATGAGCAAGTGCAACAGGCAGTGAAGAGGGCAAATGGAATGTTGGCCTTTATTACAAGAGGAATTGAGTACAAGAGCAAGGATGTCCTTTTGCATTTGTACAGGGCCCTGGTGAGACCACACCTGGAATATTGTGTACAGTTTTGGTCTCCAGGTTTAAGGAAGGACATTCTGGCAATTGGGGAAGCGCAGCGTAGATTCACTAGGTTGATTCCTGGGATGGCAGGGCTGTCTTACGCAGAGAGATTGGAGAGATTGGGCTTGTACACACTGGAATTGAGGAGATTGAGAGGGGATCTGATTGAAACGTTTAAGATAATTAAAGGATTTGATAGGATTGAGGCAGGAAATATGTTCCAGATGTTGGGAGAGTCCAGTACCAGAGGGCATGGATTGAGAATAAGAGGTCAGTTATTTAAAACAGAGTTGAGGAAGAGCTTCTTCTCCCAGAGAGTTGTGGAGGTGTGGAATGCACTGCCTTGGAAGACGGTGGAGGCCAATTCTCTGGATGCTTTCAAGAAGGAGCTAGATAGATATCTGATGGATAGGGGAATCAAGGGATATGGGGACAAGGCAGGGACTGGGTATTGATAGTGAATGATCAGCCATGATCTCAGAATGGCGGTGCAGACTTGAGGGGCCGAATGGTCTACTTCTGCACCTATTGTCTATTGACCTACCTCACTCTTTTGTGCCCGCTTGTCACCATCTGAGATTCTGCCAACAACAGTGGTGTCATCAGCGAATTTATAGATGGTGTTTGAGCTGTGGCTAGCTACATAGTCACGAGTGTGGAGAGGGTAGAGCAGTGGGCTCAGTAGTAAGAAAGGCAAATTCATTGTTAGCTATCATTTCGAGAGGACTGGAGTATAAAAGCAAGGATGTGATGCTGAGGTTTTATAAGCCATTGGTCAGACTACGCTTGGAGTATAGTGAGCAGTTTTGGGCCAACTTTATCTAAGGAAGGATATGTTGACATTGGAGAGGGTCCAGAGGAGTTTCATGAAAATTATCCCATGAATGAAAGGGTTAATGTATGAAGACCGTTTGTTGGCTATGGGCCTGTACTCAGAGGAGATTAGAAGAAAGGGGAGGGATTTCATTGAAGCCTATTGAATATTGAAAGGCCTATAAAGAGTAGATATGGACAGGATGTTTCCTCTCATGGGGTAGTCTTGGGTCAGAGATACGACCTCAGAGTACAGGGATATCCCTTTAGAACAGAGATGAGGAGAAATTTCTTCAGCTAGAGGGCAGTGAATCTGTGGAATTCATTGCTGCAGATGGCTGTGGAGGCCATGTCATTGAGTATATTTAAAGGGGAGGTTGATAGGTTTTGATTAGTAAGAGTGAGTTTTGGTTAGTAAGAGTGACAAAGGTTACGGGGAGAAGAGAGCAGAATAGGGTTGAGGGGCTTAATACTCTGATAGAATTGCAAAGCATACATAAGGGGTTAAATGGCCTAATTCTGCTGCTATGTCACATGTTCTAATGGAGCTGAGATGACACAGTACATAGTGTTTAATGTATTGCCTTACAGCACCAGCAACCACTGATTGGGAATTCAATTTCACTACTCCCCCCCCACCTGGATGCCTGTAAGGAGCTTGTACATTTTCCCCATGTGTGGGTTTCCTCCCACTGCCTAAAGATGTACGTTTAGGGTTAGTGAATTGTGGGCATGCTATGTTGGCAATACTTGCAGGTTGCCCAGCACAATCCTCACTGGTTTGATTTGATGGAAATGACACATTGCCATGTTACATTTTGGTGTACATGTTGCTGACCTTTAATCTTTCGATGTGTGCCTGTGTCAATTGCCAAGTTGGGAGAAATGTTATTTCTGATCTGGACTGACTATTGCCTCCTGAAAAGGCAAGTTGAAGATCCTGTTGCACAGGGAGGTACAGAAACCCAGATTTTGAAACAGATAACGTGAGGAAGAATTTGCAGGCAAGAATGAAGAAAACATTTCTGGAGGCTTTATAAGGGAATGAAGTACATGGTTTTGGATTTTCCAGAGTTGTGTAATTTTGGAGGCATGACATTAGCAAGAATATTCACAGCCATTGAAAGGGCAATACATTTTACAAGAGTGCTTTACTAAAAGGATGTCAAATTATTTGAGGATAATGATATTCAGAAACATTGTGAGGGAATGGAATCTTGCAGAAGGAAGAACAGAAAATTAATTTGGAGACTCAGAAGTGAAAAGAAGTGGAAAATTCAGAAGAAGTAAAAAAACACTATTGAAATCTTTTGACAGAGAAGAAGAAGAGAGAAATATTTTGAAATATATTTCCAAGCTGTTCTGAGACTTTGGAAATGTGGACTGATGAAGAAAACTGACCACATTATATGCATAAGGCACTCTTTCTAAAATCTATTAAATATAATATTGAGTCAAATGAAATGGTTAAGATGAATAAATGCCTCAAAAAGGATGTGATAGCATTAGAAAGAATGCAATGAGATTTGCCAGTATGTTGCCTGGAATGGAGAGATTTAATTATAAGGAGAGATTGGATAGGCTGAGTTTATTTTCACTAGAACATGAGACCTGATTTTACAGAGCTTGTTAAAATTATGAGGGGCATAGATGGGGCAGATTGTCCTCTATTCCCTATTCTGGCCTTCTAACTTTTCTTACCTGCCTCATACTTCCCTGGGTCCTCTCGTCCTTCCCTTTCTCCCATAGTCCACACTCCTCTCCAATCAGATTCCTGCTTCTCCAGCCCTTTACCTTTTCCACCCTTTTGGGTTCATCTATCACCTTCTAGCTAGCCTCCTTCTCCCCCTCCCACATTTTTATTCTGGCGGCTTCCCCCTTCCTTTCCAGTCCTGAAGAAGTATCTTGGCCCGAAACATCGACTGTTTATTTATTTCCATGGATGCTGCCTGACCTGCTGAGTTCCTCCAACATTTTGTTTGTGTTGCTGTTGAAAGTCAGAATCATTTTCCTCTCAGATGGGAGTCTAAAGCCAGAGGGCACTGGTTTAAGATGAGAGGAGAGGAATTTGAAAGAGATGTAAGGGAAAAGTTCTACGAGTTTCAAGATCTAGAAGTCATCATCTAGTTTCAAGATGAAGAGGCAGTGTTGCTATAGTTGAGGAACTCTCTTTGAAGTCTCTTTAGCTCTTGTAATCTCTTTCAGTGTTGCTTCACTAAAAAGGATAACTGGTCTGACCACCTCTTCTCAGGGTTCCTATAGAGAGAAATTCTTGTGAGCTTTCTGCCCTTCCTGCCCCTCCAACCCACCCTCCATGCAGAGAATGTCTCTCTTGGCCTCCACCACTCTCTAGTGCCTCAAGGATCCTTTGTGAAAACCTGGAAATTAAATCCTTCGCCACAAAAATAACGTTGTCTTCGCTCTCAACCATATTCTTTGCTGCTGCTATCTACAACGAGGGAGAGGGTCTTTAAGTGCTGTGGCCTCTGTTGGATTATAGCATAGGGAGGTATCTTACGGGGCTCTGAAATGGGTGAGGTTCCTGAATAAAATGTTTAGGCCCTGTTTTAACACATGAATATATGTACAAATCTTGTCTATAATTTACTTGTGGAAAATTCATCACATTTCAGGATATTTTGCACGTTTCATCATTTGGCATTAAGGTACTAAAATTGGGAACAGCTGATTTGTTTGGCCATATACAAAAACAGAGGCCTTTTATTCGACAGATTGTCTGCTAGACACATTAGTGTCTTGCAGAGGAATGGAATCCTATACTTACAACAAGCCAGACCACACTGATATAGGACTATGTTTGGAGATGCTGGGGGTGACAGAAGTTTAGAGGCTTTTAGACCAAATGAGGTGAAGATCAGAAGTGGGTCACAGAATTGGCCACAAAATCTAGCCATGAAAATAGTAGCAAGGAAAAAAGTTTATAATAAAGTCCCTTGGCATATAGTTTGTTGGTGAGAACCCTAATGACTTAGGAATGATATTTAAGTGCCATGCCTCATAGGCCACTTGTACAAAATTATGTAGCTAAAATCGTCTTTGGAAAAGAATGGTTTGTATATTGAGTGTTGATACATTCCTGGCTCATTGTAAGAAGGTCAGTAGAAGTTCGAATAAGTAAATTTCTATGAAATCTGTTTACTTCATAGAAATTCCAAACAATCTCTGAGTATGTTGCAAACGATAAATTTTGAAGTCACATTGGTTTCAATGGGAACTTGTGAACTTAAGGAAGAAGAGTACATTTGGTTCTTTGTGTCTGAAACATCAATAAATTAAGATCTCCTATTTTAGCAAAATAGAACATAGACATAGAGGTTACAGCAGGGCATTGATAGGATGCAAAACTGGGCTGAAAGTGGCAGATGGAGTTCAACCCAGTTAAGTGTGAAGTGCTGACCTGACAAAGGGTCTCGGCCTGAAACATCGACAGTGCTTCTTCCTATAGATGCTGCCTGGCCTGCTGTGTTCCATCAACATTTTGTGTGTGTTGCTTGAATTTCCAGCATCTACAGATTTCCTCGTGTAAGTGTGAAGTGGTTCATTTTGGTAGGTCAAATATGATGGCAGAGTATAGCATTAATGGCAAGACTCTTGGCAGTGTGGAAGATCAGAGTACTGTGCTCAATTCTGGTTGCCTCACTATAGGAAGGATGTGGAAACCATAGAAAGGGTGTAGAGGAGATTTACAAGGATGTGGCCTGGACTGGGGAGCATGCCTTATGAGAATATGTTGAGTGAACTCGACCTTTTCTCCTTGGAGCTACGGAGGATGAGAGGTGACCTGATAGAGGTGTACAAGACAATGAGAGGCATTGATCGTGTGGATAATCAGAGGCATTTTCCCAGGGCTGAAAAGGCTAGCATGAGAGAACATAGTTTTAAGGTGCTTGGAAGTAGGTACAGAGGAGATGTCAGGGGTAACTTTTTTACTCAGAGAGTGGTGAGTGCATGGAATGGGCTGCTGGCAATGGTGGTGGAGGCGGAAACGATAGTGTCATTTAAGAGACTCCTGGATGGGTACATGGAGCTTGGAAAAATAGAGGGCTATGGGTAGTTCTAAGGTAAGGACATGTTAGGCACAGCTTTGTGGGCCGAAGGGCCAGTATTGTGCAATAGGTTTTCTATTCTATGTTTCTATGTTTCGACTGCAATAGCATGCTCTTTGTCTGCAGGCTTGATGGAGAAGTTGAGATTGGTGTGGA